>NC_080049.1:4458258-4531292 GCF_026212465.1 Amaranthus tricolor | reverse complement strand
TACCAAATTGTGTTGTCTGCCAAGTTGCGTGCAAAACCAAACCAAGTTTGAGCTACTTTATGCGAAAAAGTGGCAAAAACTCTTAAAAACCCTCAAAAGCTCAAATTAACACGTAATTTTTAGCATATGACTATGTTTTTCAATTCTAACCACTTCAACACAATAATATATACCAAATAGTGTTGTGTGCAAAGTTGCGTGCAAAACAAACAAGTTTGAGCTACTTTATGCGCAAATGTGGCAAAAACGCTTAAAAACCCTTAAAGTCGCAACTTAACACGTAATTTCTAACATATGACTATAATTTTAAATTTTAACCATTTCAACACAACAATATATACCAAATAGTGTTGTGTGCCAAGTTTCGTTGAAAACAAATCAAGTTTGAGCTACTTTTTGCGCAAAAGTGTCAAAAACGCTTAAAAACCCTTAAAAGCTCAACTTAACACGTAATTTCTTGCATATGACTATGATTTTGAATTCTAACCACTTCAACACAACAATATATACCAAATAGTGTTGTGTGCCAAGTTGTGTGCAAAACAAACCATGTTTGAGCTAATTTATGTGCAAAAGTGCCAAAAAACGCTTAAAAACCCTTAAAATCCCAACTTAACACGTAATTTCTAGCATATGACTATGATTTTCAATTCTAACCACTTCAACACAATAATATATACCAAATAGTGTTGTGTGCAAAGTTGCGTGCAAAACAAACCAAGTTTGAGCTACTTTATGCGCAAATGTGGCAAAAACGCTTAAAAACCCTTAAAGTCGCAACTTAACACGTAATTTCTAACATATGACTATGATTTTAAATTTTAACCATTTCAACACAATAATATATACCAAATAGTGTTGTGTGCCAAGTTTCGTTGAAAACAAATCAAGTTTGAGCTACTTTATGCGCAAAAGTGGCAAAAACGCTAAAAAACCCTTAAAAGCTCAACTTAACACGTAATTTCTAACATATGACTATCATTTTCATTTTTAACCACTTTCAACACAATAATATATACCAAATAGTATTGTGTGCCAAGTTTCGTACAAAACAAAACCAGGTTTGAGCTACTCTATGCGCTAAATTGGCAAGAACGCTTAAAAACGCATAAATTCTCAACATAACACGTAATTTCTAGCATATGACTATGATTTTAAATTCTAACCACTTCAACACAACAATATATACCAATAGTATTTTGTGCCAAGTTTCGTGCAAAACAAACCAAGTTTGAGCTACTTTATGCGCAAAAGTGGCAAAAACATAAAAACCCCTTAAAAGCTCAACTTAACACGTAATTTCTAGCATATGACTATGATTTTCAATTCTAACCACTTCAAAACAATAATATATCCCAAATAGTGTTGTGTGCCAAGTTTCGTGTAAAACAAACCAAGTTTGAGCTACTTTATGCGAAAAAGTGGCAAAAACTCTTAAAAGCGCTTAAAGGCTCAAGTTAACACGTAATTTTTAGCATATGACTATGATTTTCAATTCTAACCAGCTCAACACAATAATATATACCCAATAGTGTTGTGTGCAAAGTTGCGTGCAAAACAAACCAAGTGTGAGCTACTTTATGCGCAAATGTGGCAAAAACGCTTAAAAAGCCTTAAAATCACAACTTAACACGTAATTTCTAACATATGACTATGATTTTAAATTCTAACCACTTCAACACAATAATCTATACCAAATCGTATTGTGTGCCAAGTTTCGTGCAAAACAAACCAAGTTTGAGTTACATTATGCGCAAAAGTGGCAAAAACGCTAAAAAACTGTTTAAATCGCAACTTAACACGTAATTTCAAGCATATGAATATAATTTTCATTTTTAACCTCTTCAAAACAATAATATATACCAAATAGTGTTGTGTGCCAAGTTTCGTGCAAAACAAAACCAGGTTTGAGCTACTCTATGCGCTAAAGTGGCAAGAACGCTTAAAAACGCATAAAAACGCAACTTAACACATAATTTCTAGCATATGACTATGATTTTAAACTCTAACCACTTCAACACAATAATATATACCAAATAGTATTGTGTGCCATGTTTCGTGCAAAAAAAACCAAGTTTGAGCTACTTTATGCGCAAAAGTGGCAAAAACGCTTAAAAACCGTTTAAATCGCAACTTAACACGTAATTTCTAGCATATGACTATAATTTTCATTTTTTACCTCTTGAACACAATAATATATACCAAAATTGTGTTGTCTGCCAAGTTGCGTGCAAAACAAACCAAGTTTGAGCTACTTTATGCGAAAAAGTGGCAAAAACTCTTAAAAAACCCTCAAAAGCTCAAATTAACACGTAATTTTTAGCATCTGACTATGTTTTTCAATTCTAACCACTTCAACACAATAATATATACCAAATAGTGTTGTGTGCAAAGTTGCGTGCAAAACAAACCAAGTTTGAGCTACTTTATGCGCAAATGTGGCAAAAACGCTTAAAAACCTTAAAGTCGCAACTTAACACGTAATTTCTAACATATGACTATAATTTTAAATTTTAACCATTTTCAACACAACAATATATACCAATAGTGTTGTGTGCCAAGTTTCGTTGAAAACAAATCAAGTTTGAGCTACTTTTTGCGCAAAAGTGTCAAAAACGCTTTAAAAACCCTTAAAAGCTCAACTTAACACGTAATTTCTAGCATATGACTATGATTTTGAATTCTAACCACTTCAACACAACAATATATACCAAATAGTGTTGTGTGCCAAGTTGTGTGCAAAACAAACCATGTTTGAGCTAATTTATGTGCAAAAGTGCCAAAAACGCTTAAAAACCCTTAAAATCCCAACTTAACATGTAATTTCTAGCATATGACTATGATTTTCAATTCTAACCACTTCAACACAATAATATATACCAAATAGTGTTGTGTGCAAAGTTGCGTGCAAAACAAACCAAGTTTGAGCTACTTTATGCGCAAATGTGGCAAAAAACGCTTAAAAACCCTTAAAGTCGCAACTTAACACGTAATTTCTAACATATGACTATGATTTTAAATTTTAACCATTTCAACACAATAATATATACCAAATAGTGTTGTGTGCCAAGTTTCGTTGAAAACAAATCAAGTTTGAGCTACTTTATGCGCAAAAGTGGCAAAAACGCTTAAAAACCCTTAAAAGCTCAACTTAACACGTAATTTCTAACATATGACTATCATTTTCATTTTTAACCACTTTCAACACAATAATATATACCAAATAGTATTGTGTGCCAAGTTTCGTACAAAACAAAACCAGGTTTGAGCTACTCTATGCGCTAAATTGGCAAGAACGCTTAAAAACGCATAAAATCTCAACATAACACGTAATTTCTAGCATATGACTATGATTTTAAATTCTAACCACTTCAACACAACAATATATACCAAATAGTATTTTGTGCCAAGTTTCGTGCAAAACAAACCAAGTTTGAGCTACTTTATGCGCAAAAGTGGCAAAAACTTAAAAACCCCTTAAAAGCTCAACTTAACACGTAAATTCTAGCATATGACTATGATTTTCAATTCTAACCACTTCAAAACAATAATATATCCCAAATAGTGTTGTGTGCCAAGTTTCGTGTAAAACAAACCAAGTTTGAGCTACTTTATGCGAAAAAGTGGCAAAAACTCTTAAAAACGCTTAAAGGCTCAAGTTATCACGTAATTTTTAGCATATGACTATGATTTTCAATTCTAACCAGCTCAACACAATAATATATACCCAATAGTGTTGTGTGCAAAGTTGCGTGCAAAACAAACCAAGTGTGAGCTACTTTATGCGCAAATGTGGCAAAAACGCTTAAAAAACCGTTTAAATCGCAACTTAACACGTAATTTCTAGCATACGACTATAATTTTCATTTTTTACCTCTTGAACACAATAATATATACCAAATTGTGTTGTCTGCCAAGTTGCGTGCAAAACAAACCAAGTTTGAGCTACTTTATGCGAAAAAGTAGCAAAAACTCTTAAAAACCCTCAAAAGCTCAAATTAACACGTAATTTTTAGCATATGACTATGTTTTTCAATTCTAACCACTTCAACACAATAATATATACCAAATAGTGTTGTGTGCAAAGTTGCGTGCAAAACAAACCAAGTTTCAGCTACTTTATGCGCAAATGTGGCAAAAACGCTTAAAAACCCTTAAAGTCGCAACTTAACACGTAATTTCTAACATATGACTATGATTTTAAATTTTAACCATTTCAACACAACAATATATACCAAATAGTGTTGTGTGCCAAGTTTCGTTGAAAACAAATCAAGTTTGAGCTACTTTTTGCGCAAAAGTGTCAAAAACGCTTAAAAGCCCTTAAAAGCTCAACTTAACACGTAATTTCTAGCATATGACTATGATTTTGAATTCTAACCACTTCAACACAACAATATATACCAAATAGTGTTGTGTGCCAAGTTGTGTGCAAAACAAACCATGTTTGAGCTAATTTATGTGCAAAAGTGCTAAAAACGCTTAAAAACCCTTAAAATCCCAACTTAACACGTAATTTCTAGCATATGACTATGATTTTCAATTCTAACCACTTCAACACAATAATAAATACCAAATAGTGTTGTGTGCAAAGTTGCGTGCAAAACAAACCAAGTTTGAGCTACTTTATGCGCAAATGTGGCAAAAACGCTTAAAAACCCTTAAAGTCGCAACTTAACACGTAATTTCTAACATATGACTATGATTTTAAATTTTAACCATTTCAACACAATAATATATACCAAATAGTGTTGTGTGCCAAGTTTCGTTGAAAACAAATCAAGTTTGAGCTACTTTATGCGCAAAAGTGGCAAAAACGCTTAAAAACCCTTAAAAGCTCAACTTAACACGTAATTTCTAACATATGACTATCATTTTCATTTTTAACCACTTTCAACACAATAATATATACCAAATAGTATTGTGTGCCAAGTTTCGTACAAAACAAAACCAGGTTTGAGCTACTCTATGCGCTAAATTGGCAAGAACGCTTAAAAACGCATAAAATCTCAACATAACACGTAATTTCTAGCATATGACTATGATTTTAATTCTAACCACTTCAACACAACAATATATACCAAATAGTATTTGTGCCAAGTTTCGTGCAAAACAAACCAAGTTTGAGCTACTTTATGCGCAAAAGTGGCAAAAACTTAAAAACCCCTTAAAAGCTCAACTTAACACGTAAATTCTAGCATATGACTATGATTTTCAATTCTAACCACTTCAAAACAATAATATATCCCAAATAGTGTTGTGTGCCAAGTTTCGTGTAAAACAAACCAAGTTTGAGCTACTTTATGCGAAAAAGTGGCAAAAAACTCTTAAAAACGCTTAAAGGCTCAAGTTATCACGTAATTTTTAGCATATGACTATGATTTTCAATTCTAACCAGCTCAACACAATAATATATACCCAATAGTGTTGTGTGCAAAGTTGCGTGCAAAACAAACCAAGTGTGAGCTACTTTATGCGCAAATGTGGCAAAAAACGCTTAAAAACCGTTTAAATCGCAACTTAACACGTAATTTCTAGCATACGACTATAATTTTCATTTTTTACCTCTTGAACACAATAATATATACCAAATTGTGTTGTCTGCCAAGTTGCGTGCAAAACAAACCAAGTTTGAGCTACTTTATGCGAAAAAGTGGCAAAAACTCTTAAAAACCCTCAAAAGCTCAAATTAACACGTAATTTTTAGCATATGACTATGTTTTTCAATTCTAACCACTTCAACACAATAATATATACCAAATAGTGTTGTGTGCAAAGTTGCATGCAAAACAACCAAGTTTGAGCTACTTTATGCGCAAATGTGGCAAAAACGCTTAAAAACCCTTAAAGTCGCAACTTAACACGTAATTTCTAACATATGACTATGATTTTAAATTTTAACCATTTCAACACAACAATATATACCAAATAGTGTTGTGTGCCAAGTTTCGTTGAAAACAAATCAAGTTTGAGCTACTTTTTGCGCAAAAGTGTCAAAAACGCTTAAAAACCCTTAAAAGCTCAACTTAACACGTAATTTCTAGCATATGACTATGATTTTGAATTCTAACCACTTCAACACAACAATATATACTATATAGTGTTGTGTGCCAAGTTGTGTGCAAAACAAACCATGTTTGAGCTAATTTATGTGCAAAAGTGCCAAAAACGCTTAAAAACCCTTAAAATCCCAACTTAACACGTAATTTCTAGCATATGACTATGATTTTCAATCTAACCACTTCAACACAATAATATATACCAAATAGTGTTGTGTGCAAAGTTGCGTGCAAAACAAACCAAGTTTGAACTACTTTATGCGCAAATGTGGCAAAAACGCTTAAAAACCCTTAAAGTCGCAACTTAACACGTAATTTCTAACATATGACTATGATTTTAAATTTTAACCATTTCAACACAATAATATATACCAATAGTGTTGTGTGCCAAGTTTCGTTGAAAACAAATCAAGTTTGAGCTACTTTATGCGCAAAAGTGGCAAAAACGCTTAAAAACCCTTAAAAGCTCAACTTAACACGTAATTTCTAACATATGACTATCATTTTCATTTCTAACCACTTTCAACACAATAATATATACCAAATAGTATTGTGTGCCAAGTTTCGTACAAAACAAAACCAAGTTTGAGCTACTCTATGCGCTAAATTGGCAAGAACGCTTAAAAACGCATAAAACTCAACATAACACGTAATTTCTAGCATATGACTATGATTTTAAATTCTAACCACTTCAACACAACAATATATACCAAATAGTATTTTGTGCCAAGTTTCGTGCAAAACAAACCAAGTTTGAGCTACTTTATGCGCAAAAGTGGCAAAAACTTAAAAACCCCTTAAAAGCTCAACTTAACACGTAATTTCTAGCATATGACTATGATTTTCAATTCTAACCTCTTCAAAACAATAATATATCCCAAATAGTGTTGGTGTGCCAAGTTTCGTGTAAAACAAACCAAGTTTGAGCTACTTTATGCGAAAAAGTGACAAAAACTCTTAAAACGCTTAAAAGCTCAAGTTAACACGTAATTTTTAGCATATGACTATGATTTTCAATTCTAACCAGTTCAACACAATAATATATACCCAATAGTGTTGTGTGCAAAGTTGCGTGCAAAACAAACCAAGTGTGAGCTACTTTATGCGCAAATGTGGCAAAAACGCTTAAAAACCCTTAAAATCGCAACTTAACACGTAATTTCTAACATATGACTATGATTTTAAATTCTAACCACTTCAACACAATAATCTATACCAAATCGTATTGTGTGCCAAGTTTCGTGCAAAACAAACCAAGTTTGAGGTACATTATGCGCAAAAGTGTCAAAAACGCTAAAAAACCGTTTTAAATCGCAACTTAACACGTAATTTCAAGCATATGAATATAATTTCATTTTTAACCTCTTCAAAACAATAATATATACCAAATAGTGTTGTCTGCCAAGTTGCGTGCAAAACAAACCAAGTTTGAGCTACTTTATGCGTAAAAGTGGCAAAAACGCTTAAAAACCCATAAAATCGCAACTTAACACGTAATAACTAACATATGACTATAATTTTCGATTTTAACCATTTCAACACAATAATATATACCAAATAGTGTTGTGTGCCAAGTTTCGTTGAAAACAAATCAAGTTTGAGCTACTTTTTGCGCAAAAGTGGCAAAAACGCTTAAAAACCCTTAAAAGCTCAACTTAACACGTAATTTCTAGCATATGACTATGATTTTGAATTCTAACCACTTCAACACAACAATATATACCAAATTGTGTTGTGTGCCAAGTTGGGTGCAAAACAAAACTTGTTTGAGCTAATTTATGTGCAAAAGTGCCAAAAACGCTTAAAAACCCTTAAAATCCCAACTTAACACGTAATTTCTAGCATATGACTATGATTTTCAATTCTAACCACTTCAACACAATAATATATACCAAATAGTGTTGTGTGCAAAGTTGCGTGCAAAACAAACCAAGTGTGAGCTACTTTATGCGCAAATGTGGCAAAAACGCTTAAAAACCCTTAAAATCGCAACTTAACACGTAATTTCTAACATATGACTATGATTTTAAATTCTAACCACTTCAACACAATAATCTATACCAAATCGTATTGTGTGCCAAGTTTCGTGCAAAACAAACCAAGATTGAGCTACATTATGTGCAAAAGTGCTTAAAAGCTCAAGTTAACACGTAATTTTTAGCATATGACTATGATTTTCAATTCTAACCAGTTCAACACAATAATATATACCAAATAGTGTTGTGTGCCAAGTTTCGTTGAAAACAAATCAAGTTTGAGCTACTTTTTGCGCAAAAGTGGCAAAAACGCTTTAAAAACCCTTAAAATGGCAACTTAACACGTAATTTCTAGCATATGACTATGATTTTGAATTCTAACCACTTCAACACAACAATATATACCAAATAGTGTTGTGTGCCAAGTTGTGTGCAAAACAAACCATGTTTGAGCTAATTTATGTGCAAAAGTGCCAAAAACGCTTAAAAACCCTTAAAATCCCAACTTAACACGTAATTTCTAGCATATGACTATGATTTTCAATTTTAACCACATGAACGCAATAATATATACCAAATAGTGTTGTGTGCTAAGTTTCCTGAAAAACAAACCAAGTTTGAGCTACTCTATACGCTAAGGTGGCAAGAACGGTTAAAAACGCATAAAATCGTAACTTAACACGTAATTTCGAGCATATGACTATGATTTTAAATTCTAACCACTTCAACACAATAATATATACCAAATAGTATTATGTGCCAAGTTTCGTGAAAAACAAACCAAGTTTGAGCTACTTTATGCGCAAAAGTGGCAAAAACGCTTAAAAACCGTTTAAATCGCAACTTAACACGTAATTTCTAGCATATGACTATAATTTTCATTTTTAACCTCTTCAACACAATAATATATACCAAATAGTGTTGTCTTCCAAGAAGCGTGCAACACAAACCAAGTTTGAGCTCCTTTATGCGCAAAAGTGGCAAAAACGCTTAAAAACCCTTAAAAGCTCAACTTAACACGTAATTTCTAGCGTATGACTATGATTTTCAACTCTAACCACTTCAACACAATAATATATACCAAATAGTGTTGTGTGCCAAGTTGCGTGCTAAATAAACCAAGTTTGAACTTCTTTTATGCGCAAAAGTGCAAAAACGCTTAAAAACCCTTAAAATCGCAACTTAACACGAAATTTCTAGCATATGAATATGATTTTCAATTATAACAATTTCTACACAATAATATATACCAAATAGTGTAGTGTGCCAAGTTTCGTTGAAAACAGATCAAGTTTGAGTTACTTTATGCGCAAAAGTGGCAAAAACGCTTAAAAACCAATAAAAGCTCAACTTAACACGTACTTTCTAGCGTATGACTATGATTTTCAATTCTCACCACTTCAACACAACAATATATACCAAATAGTGTTGTGTGCCAAGTTCTGTGCTAAACTAACCAAGTTTGAGCTAATTTATGTGCAAAAGTGCCAAAAACGTTTAAAAACCCTTAAAATCCAAACTTAACACGTAATTTCTAGCATATGACTATGATTTTCAATTTTAACCACATCAACGCAATAATATATACAAAATAGTGTTGTGTGCTAAGTTTCCTGAAAAACAAACCAAGTTTGAGCTACTCTATACGCTAAAGTGGCAAGAACGGTTAAAAACGCATAAAATCACAACTTAACACGTACTTTCGATCATCTGACTATGATTTTAAATTCTAACCACTTCAACACAATAATATATACCAAATAGTATTGTGTTCCATGTTTCGTGCAAAACAAACCAAGTTTGAGCTACTTTATGCGCAAAAGCGGCAAAAACGCTTAAAAACCGTTTAAATCGCAACGTAACACGTAATTTCTAGCATATGACTATGATTTTCATTTTTAACCTCTTCAACACAATAATATATACCAAATAGTGTTGCCTGCCAAGTTGCGTGCAAAACGAACCAAGTTTGAGCTACTGTATGCGCAAAAAATTGCAAAAATGCTTAAAAACTCTTAAAATCACAACTTAACACGTAATTTCCAGCATATGACTATGATTTTCAATTTTAACCACTTCAACACAATAATATATACCGAATAGTATTGTGTGCCAAGTTTCGTGCAAAACAAACCAAGTTTGAGTTACTCTATGCGCTAAAGTTGCAAAAACGTTTAAAAACGCAGAAAAATCGCACCTTAACATGTAATTTCTAGCATATGAGTATGATTTTCAATTCTAACCACTACCACACAATAATATATACCAAATAGTGTTGTGTGCCAAGTTTCGTGCAAAACAAACCAAGTTTGAGCTACTTTATGCGCAAAAGTGGCAAAAAAGCTTAAAAACCGTTTAAATCGCAACTTAACACGTAATTTCTAGCATATGACTATAATTTTCATTTTTTACCTCTTCAACACAATAATATATCCCAAATAGTGTTGTGTGCCAAGTTGCGTGCAAAACAAACGAAGTTTGAGCTATTTTATGCGAAAAAGTGGCAAAAACTCTTAAAAACCCTTAAAAGCTCAAATTAACACGTAATTTCTAACATATGACTCTGATTTTCAATTCTAACCACTTCAACACAATAATATATTTCAAACAGTGTTGTGTGCCTAGTTTCGTGCAAAACAAACCAAGTTTGAGCTACTTTATGCGTAAAAGTGGCAAAAAACGCTTAAAAACCCTAAAAATCGCAACTTAACACGTAATTTCTAACATATGACTATGATTTTCAATTTTAATCATTTCAACACAATAATATATACCAAATAGTGTTGTGTGCCATGTTTCGTTGAAAACAAATCAAGTTTGAGTTACTGTATGCGCAAAAGTGGCAAAAACGCTTAAAAACCCTTAAAAGCTCAACGTAACACGTAATTTCTAGCATATGACTATGATTTTCAATTCTAACCACTTCAACACAATAATATATACCAAATAGTGTTGTGTATCAAGTTGCGTGCAAAACAAACCAAGTTTGAACTACTTTATGCGCAAAAGTGGAAAAACGCTTAAAAACCCTTAAAATCGCAACTTAACACGTAATTTCTAGCATATGACTATGATTTTTAATTTTAACCATTTCTACACAATAATATATACCAAATAGTGTTGTGTGCCAAGTTTCGTTGAAAAAAAATCAAGTTTGAGCTACTTTATGCGCAAAAGTGGCAAAAACGCTTAAAAACCCTTAAAAGCTCAACTTAACACGTAATTTCTAGCATATGACTATGATTTTCAATTCTAACCACTTAAACACAACAATATATACCAAATAGTGTTGTGTGCCAAGTTGTGTGCAAAAGAAACAAAGTTTGAGCTACTTTATGTGCAAAATTGCCAAAACCGCTTAAAAACCCTTAAAATCGGAACTGAACACGTAATTTCTAGCATATGACTCTTATTTTCAATTTTAACCACTTCAACACAATAATATATACGAAATAGTGTTGTGTGCCAAGTTTCGTGCAAAACAAACCAAGTTTGAGCTACTTTATGCGCAAAAGTGGCAAAAACGCTTAAAAACCCTTAAAAGCTCAACTTAAGACGTAATTTCTAGCATATGACTACGATTTTAAATTCTAACCACTTCAACACAATAATATATTCCAAACAGAGTTATGTGCCTAGTTTCGTGCAAAACAAACCAAGTTTGAGCTACTTTACGTGCAAAAGTGGCAACAACGCTTAAAAACCCTTTAAAGCTCAACTTAACACGTAATTTCTAGCATATCACTATGATTTTAAATTCTAACCACTTCAACACAATAATATATACCAAATAGTGTTGTGTGCCAAGTCTTGTGCAAAACAAATCAAGTTTGAGCTACTTTATGCGCAAAAGTGGCAAAAACGCTTAAAAACCCTTAAAAGCTCAACTTAACACGTATTTTTCAGTTTTAACCACTTCAACACAATAATGTATACCAAATAGTGTTGTGTGCCAAGTTTCGTTCAAGACAAACCATATTAGAGCTACTTTATGCGCAAAACTGGCAAAAACGCTTAAAAACCGTTAAAATTACAAGTTAACATGAGATTTCTAGCATATTACTATGATTTTCAACTATAACCACTTCAACACAATAATATATACAAAATAGTGTTGTGTGCAAGTTTCGTGAAAAACAAACGAAGTTTTGTGCAAAAGTGGCAAGAACGGTTAAAAATGCATTCAATCGCAACTTAACACGTAATTTGGAGCATAGGACTATGATTTTAAATTGTAACCACTTCAACACAATAATATATACCAAATAGTATTGTGTGCCAAGTTTTGTGCAAAACAAACCAAGTTTGCACTACTTTATGCGCAAAAGTGGCAAAAACGCTTAAAAACCATTTAAATCGCAACTTAACACGTAATTTTTAGGATATGACTATGATTTTCATTTTTAACCTCTTAAACACAATAATATATACCAAGTAGTGTTGCCTGCCAAGTTGCGGGCAAAACAAACCGAGTTTGAGCTACTTTATGCGCAAAAGTGTAAAAAACGCTTAAAAACCCTTAAAATCACAACTTAACACGTAATTTCTAGCATATGACTATGATTTTCAATTTTAACCACTTCAACACAATAATATATACGAAATAGTATTGTGTACCAAGTTTCATGCAAAACAATAATATATACAAAATAGTGTTATGTGCCAAGTTTCGTGCATAACAAACCAATTTTGAGCTACTCTATGCGCAAAAGTGGCAAAAATGCTTAAAAACCCTTAAAAGCTCAACATAACACGTAATTTCTAGCATATTACTATGATTTTAAATTCTAACCACTTCAACACAATAATATATACCAAATAGTGTTGTGTGCCAAGTTTCGTTTAAAAAAATTAAGTGTGAGCTACTTTATGCGCAAAAGTGGCAAAAACGGTTAAAAACCTTTAAAAGCTCAACTTAACACGTAATTTCTAGCATATGACTATGATTTTAAATTCTAACTACTTCTACACGATAATATATACGCAATAGTGTTGTGTGCCAAGTTTCGGGCAAAAACAAAATCAAGTTTGAGCTACTTTATGTGCAAAAGTGGCAAAAATGGTTAAAAACGCTTTAAAATCTCAACTTAACACGTAATTTCTAGCACATGACTATGATTTTAAATTCTAACTACTTCAACAAAATAATATATACCAAATAGTGTTGTGTGCCAAGTTGCGTGAAAAACAAACCAAGTTTGAGCTGCTTTATGCGCAAAAGTGGCAAAAACGCTTAAAAACCCTTAAAATCGCAACTTCACACGTAATTTCTAGTATATGACTATGATTTTCATTTTGAACCTCTTCAACACAATAATATATACAAAATAGTGTTGTGTGCCAAGTTTCGTGCAAAGCAAACCATGATTGAGCTAGTTTATGCGCAAAAGTGGCAAAAACGCTTGAAAACCCTTAAAAGCTCAACTGAACACGCAATTTCTAGCATATGACTATGATTTTCAATTCTAACCACCTTAAACACAATAATATATACCAAATTGTGTTGTGTGCCAAGTTCCGTGCAAAACAAACCAACTTTGAGCTACTTTATGCGCAAAAGTTGCAAAAGTGCTTAAAAACTCTTAAAAGCTCAACTTAATATGTAATTTCTAGCGTATGACGATTATTTTCAATTTTAACCACTTCAACAATATAATATATACCAAGTAGTGTTGTGTGCCTTGTTTCGTGCAAAACAAACCAAGTTTGAGCTACTTTATGCGCAAAATTGGCAAAAACGCTTAAAAACCTTAAAATTGCAACTTAACACGTAATTTCTAGCATATGACTATGATTTTCATTTTTAACCTCTTTAACAAAATAATATATACCAAATAGTGTTGTGTGCCAAGTTTCGTGCAAAACAAACCAAGTTTGAGCTACTTTTTGCGCAAAAGTGGCAAAAACGCTTAAAAACCGTTAAAATCATAACTTAACACGTAATTTCTAGCATATGACTATAAATTTAAATTCTAACCACTTCAACAAAATAATATATTCCAAACAGTGTTGTATGCCTAGTTTCGTGCAAAACAAACCAAGTTTGAGCTACTTTTTGCGCAAAAGTGGCAAAAACGCTTAAAAACCGTTAAAATCGCAACTTAGCACATAATTTCTAGCATAAGACTATCATTTTCAATTATAAACACTTCAAAACAATATATATTCCAAATAATATTGTGTGCCAAGTTTCGTGCAAAACAAACCAAGTTTGAGCTACTTTATGCGCAAAAGTGGAAAAAAACGGTTATAAACCCTTAAAAGCTCAACTTAACAAGTAATTTCTAGCATATTACTATGATTATAAATTCTAACCACTTCAACACAATAATTTATTCCAAACAGTGTTGTGTGCCTAGTTTCGAGCAAAACAAACCAAGTTTGAGCTACTTTATGTGCAAACTGGCAACAGCGCTTAATAACCATTAAAAGCTCAACTTAACACGTTATTTCTAACATATGATTATTATTTTCAATTCTAACCACTTCAACACAAAAATATATATACCAAATAGTGTTGTGTGCCATGTTGCGTGCAAAACAAACTAAGTTTGAACTATTTTACGCGCAAAAGTGGCAAAAACGCTTAAAAACCCTTAAGGTCGCAACTTAACACGTAAATTCTAGCATATGAATATGATTTTCATTTTTAACCTCTTCAACACATTAATATATACCAAATAGTGTTGTGCGCCTAGTTTCGTGCAAAACAAACCAAGTTTGAGCTACTTTATGCGCAAAAGTGGCAAAAACGCTTAAAAACCGTTAAAATCGCAACTTAACACGTAATTTCTAGCATATGATTATGATTTTAAATTCTAACCACTTCAACACAATAATATATTCCAAACAGTGTTGTGTGCCTAGTTTCGTGCAAAACAAACCAAGTTTGAGCTACTTTATGTGCAAATTGGCAAAAACGCGTAAAACCCTTAAAAGCTCTACTTAACACGTACTTTCTAACATATGACTATGATTTTCAATTCTAACCACTTCAACACATTAATATATTCCAAACAGTGTTGTGTGCCTAGTTTCGTGCAAAACAAACCAAGTGAGAGCTACTTTATGCGCAAAAGTGTATAAAACGCATAAAAACCGTTTAAATCGCAACTTAACACGTAATTTCTAGCATATGACTATGATTTTCAATATAACCACTTCAACACAATAATATATACCAAAACAGTATTGTGTGACAAGTTCGTGCATTATAAACCAAGTTAGAGCTACTTTATGCGCAAAAGTGGCAAAAGCGTTTAAAAACCCTTAAAAGCTCAACTTAACACGTAATTTCTAGCATTTGACTATGGTTTTCAATTCTAACCATTTCAACACAATAATATATTCGAAACAGTGTTGTGTTCCTAGTTTCGGTATAAACAAACCAAGTTTGAGCTACTTTATGCGCAAAAGTGGCAAAAACGCAGAAAAAAAACCGTTTAAAATAACAACTTAACATGAAATTTCTAGCATATTACTATGATTTTAAATTCTAACCACTTTAACACAATAATATATACCAAATAGTGTTGTGTGCCAAGTTTCGTGAAAAAAAAAATTAAGTGTGAGCTACTTTATGCGCAAAAGTGGCAAAAACGTTTTAAAAACCTTTAAAGCTAAACTTAACACGTAATTTCTAGCATATGACTATGATTTTTAAATTCTAACCACTTCAACACAATAATATATACCAAATAGTGTTGTGTGCCAAGTATCGTGCAAAACAAACCATGTTTGAGCTACTTTATGTGCAAAACTGGCAACAAAGCTTAAAAGCGCTTAAAAGCTCAACTTAATACGCAATTTCTAGCATATGACTATGATTTTCAATTCTAACCACTGCAACACAATAATATATACCAAATAGTGTTGTGTGCCAAGTTGCGTGAAAAAACAAACCAAGTTTGAGCTGCTTTATGCGCAAAAAGTGGCAAAAAACGCTTGAAAACCCTTAAAATCGCAACTTAACACGTAATTTCTAGTATATGACTATGATTTCATTTTTAACCTCTTCAACACAATAATATATACAAAATAGTGTTGTGTGCCAAGTTTCGTGCAAGAAAAAAATATAGTTAGAAGCTACTTTATGCGCAAAAGTTGCAAAAGCGCTTAAAAAACCTTAAAAGCTCAACTTAACATGTAGTTTCTAGCGTACGACGATTATTCTCAATTTTAACCACTTCAACACAATAATATATACCAAATAGTGTTGTGTGCCTTGTTTCGTGCAAAACAAACCAAGTTTGAGCTACTTTATGCGCAAAATTGGCAAAAACGCTTAAAAACCTTTAAAATCGCAACTTAGCACGTAATTTCTAGCATAAGACTATCATTTTCAATTATAAACACTTCAAAACAATAATATATACCAAATAGTATTGTGTGCCAAGTTTCGTGCAAAACAAACCAAGTTTGAGCTACTTTTTGCACAAAAGTGGCAAAAACGCTTAAAAACCCTTAAAAGCTCAACCTAACAAGTAATTTCTAGCACATGACTATGATTTTAAGTTCTAACCACTTCAACACAATAATATATACCAAACAATGTTATGTGCCTAGTTTCGTGCAAACAAACCGGGGTTTGAGCTACTTAATGTGCAAAAGTGGCAACAGCGCTTAAAAACCCTTAAAAGCTCAACTTAACACGTATTTTCTAGCATATGACTATGATTTTAAATTCTAACCACTTCAACACAATAATATATACCAAATAGTGTTGTGTGCCAAGTTTCGTGCAAAACAAACCTAGTTTGAGCTACTTTATGCGCAAAAGTGGCAAAAACGCTTAAAAACCGTTTAAAATCGCAACTTAGCACGTAATTTCTAGCATAAGACTATCATTTTCAATTATAAACACTTCAAAACAATAATATATACCAAATAGTATTGTGTGCCAAGTTTCGTGCAAAACAAACCAAGTTTGAGCAACTTTATGCGCAAAAGTGGGTAAAAACGGTTATAAACCCTTAAAAGCTCAACCTTAACAAGTAATTTCTAGCATATTACTATGATTTTAAATTCTAACCACTTCAACACAATAATTTATTCCAAACAGTGTTGTGTGCCTAGTTTCGAGCAAAACAAACCAAGTTTGAGCTACTTTATGTGCAAACTGGCAACAGCGCTTAATAACCATTAAAAGCTCAACTTAACACGTAATTTCTAGCATATGATTATTATTTTCAATTCTAACCACTTCAACACAAAAATATATACCAAATAGTTTTGTGTGCCATGTTGCGTGCAAAACAACCAAGTTTTGAACTACTTTATGCGCAAAAGTGGCAAAAAACGTTTAAAAACCTTTAAAAGCTAAACTTAACACGTAATTTCTAGCATATGACTATGATTTCAACACAATAATATATACCAAATAGTGTTGTGTGCCAAGTATCGTGCAAAACAAACCATGTTTGAGCTACTTTATGTGCAAAACTGGCAACAAAGCTTAAAAGCGCTTAAAAGCTCAACTTAATACGCAATTTCTAGCATATGACTATGATTTTCAATTCTAACCACTGCAACACAATAATATATACCAAATAGTGTTGTGTGCCAAGTTGCGTGAAAAACAAACCAAGTTTGAGCTGCTTTATGCGCAAAAGTGGCAAAAACGCTTGAAAAACCCTTAAAATCGCAACTTAACACGTAATTTCTAGTATATGACTATGATTTTCATTTTTAACCTCTTCAACACAATAATATATACAAAATAGTGTGTTGTGTGCCAAGTTTCGTGCAAGAAAAAAATATAGTTAGAGCTACTTTATGCGCAAAAGTTGCAAAAGCGCTTAAAAACCCTTAAAAGCTCAACTTAACATGTAGTTTCTAGCGTATGACGATTATTCTCAATTTTAACCACTTCAACACAATAATATATACCAAATAGTGTTGTGTGCCTTGTTTCGTGCAAAACAAACCAAGTTTGAGCTACTTTATGCGCAAAATTGGCAAAAACGCTTAAAAACCTTTAAAATCGCAACTTAGCACGTAATTTCTAGCATAAGACTATCATTTTCAATTATAAACACTTCAAAACAATAATATATACCAAATAGTATTGTGTGCCAAGTTTCGTGCAAAACAAACCAAGTTTGAGCTACTTTTTGCACAAAAGTGGCAAAAACGCTTAAAAACCCTTAAAAGCTCAACCTAACAAGTAATTTCTAGCACATGACTATGATTTTAAATTCTAACCACTTCAACACAATAATATATACCAAACAATGTTATGTGCCTAGTTTCGTGCAAAACAAACCGGGGTTTGAGCTACTTAATGTGCAAAAGTGGCAACAGCGCTTAAAAACCCTTAAAAGCTCAACTTAACACGTATTTTCTAGCATATGACTATGATTTTAAATTCTAACCACTTCAACACAATAATATATACCAAATAGTGTTGTGTGCCAAGTTTCGTGCAAAACAAACCTAGTTTGAGCTACTTTATGCGCAAAAGTGGCAAAAACGCTTAAAAACCGTTAAAATCGCAACTTAGCACGTAATTTCTAGCATAAGACTATCATTTTCAATTATAAACACTTCAAAACAATAATATATACCAAATAGTATTGTGTGCAAAGTTTCGTGCAAAACAAACCAAGTTTGAGCAACTTTATGCGCAAAAGTGGTAAAAACGGTTATAAACCCTTAAAAGCTCAACTTAACAAGTAATTTCTAGCATATTACTATGATTTTAAATTCTAACCACTTCAACACAATAATTTATTCCAAACAGTGTTGTGTGCCTAGTTTCGAGCAAAACAAACCAAGTTTGAGCTACTTTATGTGCAAACTGGCAACAGCGCTTAATAACCATTAAAAGCTCAACTTAACACGTAATTTCTAGCATATGATTATTATTTTCAATTCTAACCACTTCAACACAAAAATATATACCAAATAGTTTTGTGTGCCATGTTGCGTGCAAAACAAACCAAGTTTGAACTACTTTATGCGCAAAAGTGGCAAAAACGCTTAAAAACCCTTAAGGTCGCAACTTAACACGTAAATTCTAGCATATGAATAGGATTATCATTTTTAACCTCTTCAACACATTAATATATACCAAATAGTGTTGTGTGCCAAGTTTCGTGCAAAACAAACCAAGTTTGAGCTACTTTATGCGCAAAAGTGGAAAAAACGCTTAAAAACCGTTAAAATCGCAGCTTAACACGTAATTTCTAGCATATGATTATGATTTTAAATTCTAACCACTTCAACACAATAATATATTCCAAACAGTGTTGTGTGCCTAGTTACGTGCAAAACAAACCAAGTTTGAGCTACTTTATGTGCAAATTGGCAACAGCGCTTAAAAACCCTAAAAAGCTCAACTTGACATGTAATTTCTAGCATATGACTATGATTTTCAATTCTAACAACTTCAACACAATAATATATACGAAATAGTGTTGTGTGCCATGTTGCTGAAAAACAAACGAAGTTTGAGTTGTTTTATGCGCAAAAGTGGCAAAAACGCTTAAAAACCGTTAAAATCGCAACTTAACACGTAATTTATAGCATATGAATATGATTTTAAATTATAACCACTTCAACACAATAATATATACCAAATAGTGTTGCGTGCCAAGTTTCGTGTAAAACAAACCAAGTTTGAGCTACTTTATGCGCAAAAGTGGCAAAAACGCTTAAAAACCGTTAAAATCGCAACTTAGCACGTAATTTCTAGCATAAGACTATCATTTTCAATTATAAACACTTCAAAACAATAATACATACCAAATAGGGTTGTGTGCAGAGTTTCGTGCAAAACAAACCAAGTTAGAGTTACTTTATGTGCAAAAGTGGCAAAAACGCTTAAAAACGAATAACGTCGCAACTTAGCACGTAATTTCTAGCATATGACTATGATTTTAAATTCTAACCACTTCAACACAATAAGACATACCAAATAGTGTTGTTTGCCAAGTTTCGTGCAAAGCAAACCAAGTTTGAGCTACTTTATGCGTAAAAGTGGCAAAAACGCTTAAAACCCTTAATATCGCAACTTAACACGTAATTTCTAGCATATGACTATGATTTTCAATTATAAACACTTCAACACAATAATATATACCAAATAGTGTTGTGTGCCAAGTTTCGTCCTAAACAAACCAAATTTGAGCTACTTTATGTGCAAAAGTGGCAAAAACGCTTAAAAACCCTTAAAATCGCAACTTAACACGTGATTTCTAGCAAATGACTATGATTTTCAATTCTAACAACTTCAACACAATAAGATATACCAAATAGTGTTCTTTGCCAAGTTTCGTGCAAAGCAAACCAAGGTTTGAGCTACTTTATGCGCAAAAGTGTTAAAAACGCTTAAAAACCCTTAAAATCGAAACTTAACACGTAATTTGTAGCATGTGACTATGATTTTCAATTTTAACAACTTCAACACAATAACATATAGAAAATTGTGTTTTGAGCCAAGTTTCGTGCAAAACAAACCAAGTTTGAGCTACTTTATGCACAAAAGTGGCAAAAACGTATAAAATCGCAACTTAACACGCAATTTCTAGTATATGACTATGATTTTCAATTCTAACCACTTCAACACATTAATATATACCAAATAGTGTTGTGTGCCAAGTTTCGTGTAAAACAAACCAAGTTTGAGCTACTTTATGCGCAAAAGTGGCCAAAACGCTTAAAAACCCTTAAAATCGCAACTTAACACGTAATTTCTAGCATAAGACTATGATTTTCAATTCTAACCACTTCAACACAATATATATACCAAATAGTGTTGTGCCAAGTTTAGTGCGAAACAAACCAAGTTTGAGCTACTTTATGCGCAAAAGTGGCAAAAACGCATAAAATCGCAACTTAACATGTAATTTCTAGCATATCACTATGATTTCAAATTCTAACCACTTCAACACAGTAACATATACCAAAAAGTGTTCTGTGCCGAGTTTCGTGCGAAATAAACCAAGGTTGAGCTACTTTATGCGCAAAAGTGAATAAACGCATAAAATCGCGACTTAACACGCAATTTCTAGCATATGACTTTGATTTTCAATTCTAACCACTTCAACACAATAATATATACCAAATAGTGTTAAGTGCCAAGTTTCGTGTAAAATAAACCAAGTTTGAGCTACTTTATGCGCAAAAGTGGCAAAAACGCATAAAATCGAAACTTAACACGTAATTTCTAGCATGTGACTATGATTTTCAATTCTAACCACTTCAACACAATAATATATACCAAACAGTGTTGTGTGCCAAGTTTCGTGCAAAATAAACGAAGTTGAGCTACTTTATACGCAAAAGTGATAAAAACGCTTAAAAACCCTTAAAATTGTAACTTAACACGTAATTCCTAGCATATGACTATGATTTTCAATTCTAACAACTTCAACACAATAACATATACGAAATAGTGTTGTGTGCCAAGTTTCGTCAAAACAAACCAAGTTTTAGCTACTTTATGCACAAAAGTGGAAAAAAACGCATAAAATCGCAACTTAACACGCAATTTCTAGCATATGACTATGATTTTCAATTCGAACCACTTCAACACAATAATATATACCAAATAGTATTGTGTGCCAAGTTTCGTGTAAAACAAACCAAGTTTGAGCTACTTTATGCGCAAAAGTGGCAAAAGCGCTTAAAAACTTTTAGAATCGCAACTTAACACGTAATTTCTAGCATATAATTTTGATTTTGAATTATAACCACTTCAACACAAAAACATATACCAAAGAGTGTTGTGTCCCAAGTTTCGTGCGAAACAAACCAAGTTTGAGCTACTTTATGTGCAAAAGTGAATAAAATGCTTAAAAACCCTTAAAATTGTAACTTAACACGTAATTTCTAGCATATGACTATGATTTTCAATTCTAACAACTTCAACACAATAACATATACCAAATAGTGTTGTGTGCCAAGTTTCGTGCAAAACAAACCAAGTTTGAGTTACTTTATGTGCAAAAGTGGCAAAAACGCTTAAAAACGCATAACATCGCAACTTAACACGTAATTTCTAGTATATGACTATGATTTTTAATTCTAACCACTTCAACACAATAATATATACCAAATAGTGTTGTACACCAAGTTTCGTGCAAAACAAACCAAGTTTGAGCTACTTTATGCGCAAAAGTGGCAAAAACACTTAAAAACCCGTAAAATCGCAACTGAACACGTAATTTGTAGCATATGATTATGATTTTAAATTATAACCACTTCAACACAATAATATATACCAAATAGTATTTTGTGCCAAATTTCAAGCAAAACAAACCATGTTTGAGCTTCTTTATGCGTAAAAGTGCCAAAACGCCCAAAAACGCATAAAATCGCAACTTAACACGTAATTTCTAGCATATGACTATTATTTTCAATTCTAACCACTTCAACACAATAATGTATACCAAATAGTGTGGTGTGCCGAATTTCGTGCAAAACAAACCAAGTTTGAGGTACTTTATGGGCAAAAGTGGCAAAAACGCTTAAAAACCCTTAAAATCGCAACTTGAAACGTAATTTCTAGCATTTCACTACGATTTCCAATTCTAACCACTTCAACACAATAACATATACCAAATAGTGTTGTGTGCCAAGTTTCGTGCAAAACAAACCAAGTTTGAGCTACTTTATGCGCAAAAGTGGCAAAAACGTATAAAATCGCAACTTAAGACGTAATTTCTAGCATATCACTATGATTTCCAATGCTAACCACTTCAACACAATAACATATACTAAATAGTGTTGTGTGCCAAGTTTCGTGCAAAACAAACCAAGTTTGAGCTACTTTATATGCAAAAGTGGCAAAAACACATAAAATCGCAACTTAACACGCAATTTCTAGCATATGACTATGATTTTCAATTCTAACCACTTCAACACAATAATATATACCAAATAGTGTTGTGTGCCAAGTTTCGTGTAAAACAAACCAAGTTTGAGCTACTTTATGCGCAAAAGTGGCAAAAACGCTTAAAAACCCTTAAAATCGCAACTTAACACGTAATTTCTAGCATATGACTATGATTTTCAATTCTAACCACTTCAACACAATAATAATACCAAATAGTGTTATGTGCAGAGTTTCGTGCAAAACAAACCAAGTTAGAGTTACTTTATGTGCAAAAGTGGCAAAAACGCTTAAAAACGAATAACGTCGCAACTTAACACGTAATTTCTAGCATATGACTATGATTTTAAATTCTAACCACTTCAACACAATAAGATATACCAAATAGTGTTGTGTGCCAAGTTTCGTGCAAAGCAAACCAAGTTTGAGCTACTTTATGCGCAAAAGTGTTAAAAACGCTTAAAAACCCTTAAAATCGAAACTTAACACGTAATTTGTAGCATGTGACTATGATTTTCAATTTTAACAACTTCAACACAATAACATATAGAAAATTGTGTTTTGAGCCAAGTTTCGTGCAAAACAAACCAAGTTTGAGCTACTTTATGCACAAAAGTGGCAAAAACGTATAAAATCGCAACTTAACACGCAATTTCTAGTATATGACTATGATTTTCAATTCTAACCACTTCAACACAATAATATAAACCAAATAGTGTTGTGTGCCAAGTTTCGAGTAAAACAAACCAAGTTTGAGCTACTTTATGCGCAAAAGTGGCCAAAACCGTTAAAAACCCTTAAAATCGCAACTTAACACGTAATTTCTAGCATATGACTATGATTTTCAATTCTAACCACTTCAACACCATATATATACTAAATAGTGTTGTGCCAAGTTTTGTGCGAAACAAACCAAGTTTGAGCTACTTTATGCGCAAAAGTGGCAAAAACGCATAAAATCGCAACTTAACATGTAATTTCTAGCATATCACTATGATTTCAAATTCTAACCACTTCAACACAATAACATATACCAAAAAGTGTTGTGTGCCAAGTTTCGTACGAAATAAACCAAGGGTTGAGCTACTTTATGCGCAAAAGTGGATAAAACGCATAAAATCGCGACTTAACACCCAATTTCTAGCATATGACTTTGGTTTTCAATTCTAACCACTTCAACACAATAATATATACCAAATAGTGTTGTGTGCCAAGTTTCGTGTAAAATAAACCAAGTTTGAGCTACTTTATGCGCAAAAGTGCCAAAAAACGCATAAAATCGCAGCTTAACACGCAATTTCTAGCATATGACTATGATTTTCAATTCGAACCACTTCAACACAATAACATATATCAAATAGTGTTGTGTGCCAAGCTTCGTCAAAACAAACCAAGTTTTAGCTACTTTATGCGCAAAAGTGGCAAAAACGCATAAAATCGCAACTTAACACGCAATTTCTAGCATATGACTATGATTTTCAATTCGAACCACTTCAACATAATAATATATACCAAATAGTGTTGTGTGCCAAGTTTCGTGTAAAACAAACCAAGTTTGAGCTACTTTATGCGCAAAAGTGGCAAAAGCGCTTAAAAACATTTAGAATCGCAACTTAACACGTAATTTCTAGCATATAACTTTGATTTTGAATTATAACAACTTCAACACAAAAATATATATATCAAAGAGTGTTGTGTCCCAAGTTTTCGTGCGAAACAAACCAAGTTTGAGCTACTTTATGTGCAAAAGTGAATAAAATGCTAAAAAACCCTTAAAATTGAAACTTAACACGTGATTTCTAGCATATGACTATGATTTTCAACTCTAAGAACTTCAACACAATAACATATACCAAATAGTGTTGTGTGCCAAGTTTCGTGCGAAACAATCCATGTTTGAGTTACTTTATGCGCAAAAGTGGTAAAAACACTTAAAAACGCATAACATCGCAACTTAACACGTAATTTCTAGTATATGACTATGATTTTCAATTCTAACCACTTCAACACAATAATATATACCAAATAGTGTTGTACACCTAGTTTCGTGCAAAACAAACCAAGTTTGAGCTACTTTATGCGCAAAAGTGGCAAAAACACTTAAAAACCGTAAAATCGCAACTGAACACGTAATTTGTAGCATATGATTATGATTTTAAATTATAACCACTTCAAAAAAATAATATATACCAAATAGTATTGTGTGCCAAATTTCAAGCAAAACAAACCATGTTTGAGCTTCTTTATGCGTAAAAGTGCCAAAACGCTAAAAAACCCTTAAAATCGCAACTTAACACGTAATTTCTTAGCATATGACTATTATTTTCAATTCTAACCACTTCAACACAATAATGTGTACCAAATAGTGTGGTGTGCCGAATTTCGTTCAAAACAAACCAAGTTTGAGCTACTTTATGCGCAAAAGAGGCAAAAACGCTTAAAAACCCTTAAAATCGCAACTTGAAACGTAATTTCTAGCATTTCACTACGATTTCCAATTCTAATCACTTCAACACAATAACATATGCCAAATAGTGTTGTGTGCCAAGTTTCGTGCAAAACAAACCAAGTTTGAGCTACTTTATGCGCAAAAGTGGCAAAAAGGTATAAAATCGCAACTTAACACGTAATTTCTAGCATATCACTATGATTTCCAATTCTAACCACTTCAACACAATAACATATACTAAATAGTGTTGTGTGCCAAGTTTCGTGCAAAACAAACCAAGTTTGAGCTACTTTATATGCAAAAGTGGCAAAAACACATAAAATCGCAACTTAACACGCAATTTCTAGCATATGACTATGATTTTGAATTCTAACCACTTCAACACAATAATATATACCAAATAGTGTTGTGTGCCAAGTTTCGTGTAAAATAAACCAAGTTTGAGCTACTTTATGCGCAAAAGTGCCAAAAACGCATAAAATCGCAACTTAACACGTAATTTCTAGCATGTGACTATGATTTTCAATTCTAACCACTTCAACACAATAATATATACCAAACAGTGTTGTATGCCAAGTTTCGTGCAAAATAAACGAAGTTTGAGCTACTTTGAACGCAAAAGTGATAAAAACGCTTAAAAATCCTTAAAATTGAAACTTAACACGTAATTCCTAGCATATGATTATGATTTTAAATTATAACCACTTCAACACAATAATATATACCAAATAGTATTGTGTGCCAAATTTCAAGCAAAACAAACTATGTTTGAGCTTCTTTATGCGTAAAAGTGCCAAAACGCTAAAAAACCCTTAAAATCGCAACTTAACACGTAATTTCTAGCATATGACTATTATTTTCAATTCTAACCACTTCAACACAATAATGTATACCAAATAGTGTGGTGTGCCGAATTTCGTGCAAAACAAACCAAGTTTGAGGTACTTTATGGGCAAAAGTGGCAAAAACGCTTAAAAACCCTTAAAATCGCAACTTGAAACGTAATTTCTAGCATTTCACTACGATTTCCAATTCTAACCACTTCAACACAATAACATATACCAAATAGTGTTGTGTGCCAAGTTTCGTGCAGAACAAACCAAGTTTGAGCTACTTTATGCGCAAAAGTGGCAAAAACGTATAAAATCGCAACTTAAGACGTAATTTCTAGCATATCACTATGATTTCCAATGCTAACCACTTCAACACAATAACATATACTAAATAGTGTTGTGTGCCAAGTTTCGTGCAAAACAAACCAAGTTTGAGCTACTTTATATGCAAAAGTGGCAAAAACACATAAAATCGCAACTTAACACGCAATTTCTAGCATATGACTATGATTTTCAATTCTAACCACTTCAACACAATAATATATACCAAATAGTGTTGTGTGCCAAGTTTCGTGTAAAACAAACCAAGTTTGAGCTACTTTATGCGCAAAAGTGGCAAAAACGCTTAAAAACCCTTAAAATCGCAACTTAACACGTAATTTCTAGCATATGACTATGATTTTCAATTCTAACCACTTCAACACAATAATATATACCAAATAGTGTTATGTGCAGAGTTTCGTGCAAAACAAACCAAGTTAGAGTTACTTTATGTGCAAAAGTGGCAAAAACGCTTAAAAACGAATAACGTCGCAACTTAACACGTAATTTCTAGCATATGACTATGATTTTAAATTCTAACCACTTCAACACAATAAGATATACCAAATAGTGTTGTGTGCCAAGTTTCGTGCAAAGCAAACCAAGTTTGAGCTACTTTATGCGCAAAAGTGTTAAAAACGCTTAAAAACCCTTAAAATCGAAACTTAACACGTAATTTGTAGCATGTGACTATAATTTTCAATTTTAACAACTTCAACACAATAACATATAGAAAATTGTGTTTTGAGCCAAGTTTCGTGCAAAACAAACCAAGTTTGAGCTACTTTATGCACAAAAGTGGCAAAAACGTATAAAATCGCAACTTAACACGCAATTTCTAGTATATGACTATGATTTTCAATTCTAACCACTTCAACACAATAATATAAACCAAATAGTGTTGTGTGCCAAGTTTCGAGTAAAACAAACCAAGTTTGAGCTACTTTATGCGCAAAAGTGGCCAAAACGCTTAAAAACCCTTAAAATCGCAACTTAACACGTAATTTCTAGCATATGACTATGATTTTCAATTCTAACCACTTCAACACAATATATATACTAAATAGTGTTGTGCCAAGTTTTGTGCGAAACAAACCAAGTTTGAGCTACTTTATGCGCAAAAGTGGCAAAAACGCATAAAATCGCAACTTAACATGTAATTTCTAGCATATCACTATGATTTCAAATTCTAACCACTTCAACACAATAACATATACCAAAAAGTGTTGTGTGCCAAGTTTCGTACGAAATAAACCAAGGTTGAGCTACTTTATGCGCAAAAGTGGATAAAACGCATAAAATCGCGACTTAACACCCAATTTCTAGCATATGACTTTGGTTTTCAATTCTAACCACTTCAACACAATAATATATACCAAATAGTGTTGTGTGCCAAGTTTCGTGTAAAATAAACCAAGTTTGAGCTACTTTATGCGCAAAAGTGCCAAAAACGCATAAAATCGCAACTTAACACGCAATTTCTAGCATATGACTATGATTTTCAATTCGAACCACTTCAACACAATAACATATATCAAATAGTGTTGTGTGCCAAGCTTCGTCAAAACAAACCAAGTTTTAGCTACTTTATGCGCAAAAGTGCCAAAAACGCATAAAATCGCAACTTAACACGTAATTTCTAGCATATGACTATTATTTTCAATTCTAACCACTTCAACACAATAATGTATACCAAATAGTGTGGTGTGCCGAATTTCGTGCAAAACAAACCAAGTTTGAGGTACTTTATGGGCAAAAGTGGCAAAAACGCTTAAAAACCCTTAAAATCGCAACTTGAAACGTAATTTCTAGCATTTCACTACGATTTCCAATTCTAACCACTTCAACACAATAACATATACCAAATAGTGTTGTGTGCCAAGTTTCGTGCAAAACAAACCAAGTTTGAGCTACTTTATGCGCAAAAGTGGCAAAAACGTATAAAATCGCAACTTAAGACGTAATTTCTAGCATATCACTATGATTTCCAATGCTAACCACTTCAACACAATAACATATACTAAATAGTGTTGTGTGCCAAGTTTCGTGCAAAACAAACCAAGTTTGAGCTACTTTATATGCAAAAGTGGCAAAAACACATAAAATCGCAACTTAACACGCAATTTCTAGCATATGACTATGATTTTCAATTCTAACCACTTCAACACAATAATATATACCAAATAGTGTTGTGTGCCAAGTTTCGTGTAAAACAAACCAAGTTTGAGCTACTTTATGCGCAAAAGTGGCAAAAACGCTTAAAAACCCTTAAAATCGCAACTTAACACGTAATTTCTAGCATATGACTATGATTTTCAATTCTAACCACTTCAACACAATAATATATACCAAATAGTGTTATGTGCAGAGTTTCGTGCAAAACAAACCAAGTTAGAGTTACTTTATGTGCAAAAGTGGCAAAAACGCTTAAAAACGAAAAACGTCGCAACTTAACACGTAATTTCTAGCATATGACTATGATTTTAAATTCTAACCACTTCAACACAATAAGATATACCAAATAGTGTTGTGTGCCAAGTTTCGTGCAAAGCAAACCAAGTTTGAGCTACTTTATGCGCAAAAGTGTTAAAAACGCTTAAAAACCCTTAAAATCGAAACTTAACACGTAATTTGTAGCATGTGACTATGATTTTCAATTTTAACAACTTCAACACAATAACATATAGAAAATTGTGTTTTGAGCCAAGTTTCGTGCAAAACAAACCAAGTTTGAGCTACTTTATGCACAAAAGTGGCAAAAACGTATAAAATCGCAACTTAACACGCAATTTCTAGTATATGACTATGATTTTCAATTCTAACCACTTCAACACAATAATATAAACCAAATAGTGTTGTGTGCCAAGTTTCGAGTAAAACAAACCAAGTTTGAGCTACTTTATGCGCAAAAGTGGCCAAAACGCTTAAAAAACCCTTAAAATCGCAACTTAACACGTAATTTCTAGCATATGACTATGATTTTCAATTCTAACCACTTCAACACAATATATATACTAAATAGTGTTGTGCCAAGTTTTGTGCGAAACAAACCAAGTTTGAGCTACTTTATGCGCAAAAGTGGCAAAAACGCATAAAATCGCAACTTAACATGTAATTTCTAGCATATCACTATGATTTCAAATTCTAACCACTTCAACACAATAACATATACCAAAAAGTGTTGTGTGCCAAGTTTCGTACGAAATAAACCAAGGTTGAGCTACTTTATGCGCAAAAGTGGATAAAACGCATAAAATCGCGACTTAACACCCAATTTCTAGCATATGACTTTGGTTTTCAATTCTAACCACTTCAACACAATAATATATACCAAATAGTGTTGTGTGCCAAGTTTCGTGTAAAATAAACCAAGTTTGAGCTACTTTATGCGCAAAAGTGCCAAAAACGCATAAAATCGCAACTTAACACGCAATTTCTAGCATATGACTATGATTTTCAATTCGAACCACTTCAACACAATAACATATATCAAATAGTGTTGTGTGCCAAGCTTCGTCAAAACAAACCAAGTTTTAGCTACTTTATGCGCAAAAGTGGCAAAAACGCATAAAATCGCAACTTAACACGCAATTTCTAGCATATGACTATGATTTTCAATTCGAACCACTTCAACATAATAATATATACCAAATAGTGTTGTGTGCCAAGTTTCGTGTAAAACAAACCAAGTTTGAGCTACTTTATGCGCAAAAGTGGCAAAAGCGCTTAAAAACATTTAGAATCGCAACTTAACACGTAATTTCTAGCATATAATTTTGATTTTGAATTATAACAACTTCAACACAAAAATATATATATCAAAGAGTGTTGTGTCCCAAGTTTCGTGCGAAACAAACCAAGTTTGAGCTACTTTATGTGCAAAAGTGAATAAAATGCTAAAAAACCCTTAAAATTGAAACTTAACACGTGATTTCTAGCATATGACTATGATTTTCAACTCTAAGAACTTCAACACAATAACATATACCAAATAGTGTTGTGTGCCAAGTTTCGTGCGAAACAATCCATGTTTGAGTTACTTTATGCGCAAAAGTGGCAAAAACACTTAAAAACGCATAACATCGCAACTTAACACGTAATTTCTAGTATATGACTATGATTTTCAATTCTAACCACTTCAACACAATAATATATACCAAATAGTGTTGTACACCTAGTTTCGTGCAAAACAAACCAAGTTTGAGCTACTTTATGCGCAAAAGTGGCAAAAACACTTAAAAACCCGTAAAATCGCAACTGAACACGTAATTTGTAGCATATGATTATGATTTTAAATTATAACCACTTCAAAAAAATAATATATACCAAATAGTATTGTGTGCCAAATTTCAAGCAAAACAAACCATGTTTGAGCTTCTTTATGCGTAAAAGTGCCAAAACGCTAAAAAACCCTTAAAATCGCAACTTAACACGTAATTTCTAGCATATGACTATTATTTTCAATTCTAACCACTTCAACACAATAATGTGTACCACATAGTGTGGTGTGCCGAATTTCGTTCAAAACAAACCAAGTTTGAGCTACTTTATGCGCAAAAGAGGCAAAAACGCTTAAAAACCCTTAAAATCGCAACTTGAAACGTAATTTCTAGCATTTCACTACGATTTCCAATTCTAACCACTTCAACACAATAATATATACCAAATAGTGTTGTGTGCCAAGTTTCGTGTAAAATAAACCAAGTTTGAGCTACTTTATGCGCAAAAGTGCCAAAAACGCATAAAATCGCAACTTAACACGTAATTTCTAGCATGTGACTATGATTTTCAATTCTAACCACTTCAACACAATAATATATACCAAACAGTGTTGTATGCCAAGTTTCGTGCAAAATAAACGAAGTTTGAGCTACTTTGAACGCAAAAGTGATAAAAACGCTTAAAAATCCTTAAAATTGAAACTTAACACGTAATTCCTAGCATATGACTATGATTTTCAATTCTAACAACTTCAACACAATAACATATACGAAATAGTGTTGTGTGCCAAGTTTCGTCAAAACAAACCAAGTTTTAGCTACTTTATGCACAAAAGTGGCAAAAACGAATAAAATCGCAACTTAACACGCAATTTCTAGCATATGACTATGATTTTCAATTCGAACCACTTCAACACAATAATATATACCAAATAGTATTGTGTGCCAAGTTTCGTGTAAAACAAACCAAGTTTGAGCTACTTTATGCGCAAAAGTGGCAAAAGCGTTTAAAAACTTTTAGAATCGCAACTTAACACGTAATTTCTAGCATATAATTTTGATTTTGAATTATAACAACTTCAACACAAAAATATATACCAAAGAGTGTTGTGTCCCAAGTTTCGTGCGAAACAAACCAAGTTTGAGCTACTTTATGTGCAAAAGTGAATAAAATGCTTAAAAACCCTTAAAATTGAAACTTAACACGTAATTTCTAGCATATGACTATGATTTTCAATTCTAACAACTTCAACACAATAACATATACCAAATAGTGTTGTGTGCCAAGTTTCGTGCAAAACAAACCAAGTTTGAGTTACTTTATGTGCAAAAGTGGCAAAAACGCTTAAAAACGCATAACATCGCAACTTAACACGTAATTTCTAGTATATGACTATGATTTTTAATTCTAACCACTTCAACACAATAATATATACCAAATAGTGTTGTACACCAAGTTTCGTGCAAAACAAACCAAGTTTGAGCTACTTTATGCGCAAAAGTGGCAAAAACACTTAAAAACCCGTAAAATCGCAACTGAACACGTAATTTCTAGCATATGATTATGATTTTAAATTATAACCACTTCAACACAATAATATATACCAAATAGTATTGTGTGCCAAATTTCAATCAACACAAACTATGTTTGAGCTTCTTTATGCGTAAAAGTGCCAAAACGCTAAAAAACCCTTAAAATCGCAACTTAACACGTAATTTCTAGCATATGACTATTATTTTCAATTCTAACCACTTCAACACAATAATGTATACCAAATAGTGTGGTGTGCCGAATTTCGTGCAAAACAAACCAAGTTTGAGGTACTTTATGGGCAAAAGTGGCAAAAACGCTTAAAAACCCTTAAAATCGCAACTTGAAACGTAATTTCTAGCATTTCACTACGATTTCCAATTCTAACCACTTCAACACAATAAAATATACCAAATAGTGTTGTGTGCCAAGTTTCGTGCAAAACAAACCAAGTTTGAGCTACTTTATGCGCAAAAGTGGCAAAAACGTATAAAATCGCAACTTAAGACGTAATTTCTAGCATATCACTATGATTTCCAATGCTAACCACTTCAACACAATAACATATACTAAATAGTGTTGTGTGCCAAGTTTCGTGCAAAACAAACCAAGTTTGAGCTACTTTATATGCAAAAGTGGCAAAAACACATAAAATCGCAACTTAACACGCAAATTCTAGCATATGACTATGATTTTCAATTCTAACCACTTCAACACAATAATATATACCAAATAGTGTTGTGTGCCAAGTTTCGTGTAAAACAAACCAAGTTTGAGCTACTTTATGCGCAAAAGTGGCAAAAACGCTTAAAAACCCTTAAAATCGCAACTTAACACGTAATTTCTAGCATATGACTATGATTTTCAATTCTAACCACTTCAACACAATAATATATACCAAATAGTGTTATGTGCAGAGTTTCGTGCAAAACAAACCAAGATAGAGTTACTTTATGTGCAAAAGTGGCAAAAACGCTTAAAAACGAATAACGTCGCAACTTAACACGTAATTTCTAGCATATGACTATGATTTTAAATTCTAACCACTTCAACACAATAAGATATACCAAATAGTGTTGTGTGCCAAGTTTCGTGCAAAGCAAACCAAGTTTGAGCTACTTTATGCGCAAAAGTGTTAAAAACGCTTAAAAACCCTTAAAATCGAAACTTAACACGTAATTTGTAGCATGTGACTATGATTTTCAATTTTAACAACTTCAACACAATAACATATAGAAAATTGTGTTTTGAGCCAAGTTTCGTGCAAAACAAACCAAGTTTGAGCTACTTTATGCACAAAAGTGGCAAAAACGTATAAAATCGCAACTTAACACGCAATTTCTAGTATATGACTATGATTTTCAATTCTAACCACTTCAACACAATAATATATACCAAATAGTGTTGTGTGCCAAGTTTCGTGTAAAACAAACCAAGTTTGAGCTACTTTATGCGCAAAAGTGGCCAAAACGCTTAAAAACCCTTAAAATCGCAACTTAACACGTAATTTCTAGCATATGACTATGATTTTCAATTCTAACCACTTCAACACAATATATATACTAAATAGTGTTGTGCCAAGTTTTGTGCGAAACAAACCAAGTTTGAGCTACATTATATGCGCAAAAGTGGCAAAAACGCATAAAATTGCAACTTAACATGTAATTTCTAGCATATCACTATGATTTCAAATTCTAACCACTTCAACACAATAACATATACCAAAAAGTGTTGTGTGCCAAGTTTCGTGCGAAATAAACCAAGGTTGAGCTACTTTATGCACAAAAGTGGATAAAACGCATAAAATCACGACTTAACACCCAATTTCTAGCATATGACTTTGGTTTTCAATTCTAACCACTTCAACACAATAATATATACCAAATAGTGTTGTGTGCCAAGTTTCGTGTAAAATAAACCAAGTTTGAGCTACTTTATGCGCAAAAGTGCCAAAAACGCATAAAATCGCAACTTAACACGTAATTTCTAGCATGTGACTATGATTTTCAATTCTAACCACTTCAACACAATAATATATACCAAACAGTGTTGTATGCCAAGTTTCGTGCAAAATAAACGAAGTTTGAGCTACTTTGTACGCAAAACTGATAAAAACGCTTAAAAATCCTTAAAATTGAAACTTAACACGTAATTCCTAGCATATGACTATGATTTTCAATTCTAACAACTTCAACACAATAACATATACCAAATAGTGTTGTGTGCCAAGCTTCGTCAAAACAAACCAAGTTTTAGCTACTTTATGCGCAAAAGTGGCAAAAACGCATAAAATCGCAACTTAACATGCAATTTCTAGCATATGACTATGATTTTCAATTCGAACCACTTCAACATAATAATATATACCAAATAGTGTTGTGTGCCAAGTTTCGTGTAAAACAAACCAAGTTTGAGCTACTTTATGCGCAAAAGTGGCAAAAGCGCTTAAAAACTTTTAGAATCGCAACTTAACACGTAATTTCTAGCGTATAATTTTGATTTTGAATTATAACAACTTCAACACAAAAATATATATATCAAAGAGTGTTGTGTCCCAAGTTTCGTGCGAAACAAACCAAGTTTGAGCTACTTTATGTGCAAAAGTGAATAAAATGCTAAAAAACCCTTAAAATTGAAACTTAACACGTGATTTCTAGCATATGACTATGATTTTCAACTCTAAGAACTTCAACACAATAACATATACCAAATAGTGTTGTTTGCCAAGTTTCGTGCGAAACAATCCATGTTTGAGTTACTTTATGCGCAAAAGTGGCAAAAACACTTAAAAACGCATAACATCGCAACTTAACACGTAATTTCTAGTATATGACTATGATTTTCAATTCTAACCACTTCAACACAATAATATATACCAAATAGTGTTGTACACCTAGTTTCGTGCAAAACAAACCAAGTTTGAGCTACTTTATGCGCAAAAGTGGCAAAAACACTTAAAAACCCGTAAAATCGCAACTGAACACGTAATTTGTAGCATATGATTATGATTTTAAATTATAACCACTTCAACAAAATAATATATACCAAATAGTATTGTGTGCCAAATTTCAAGCAAAACAAACCATGTTTGAGCTTCTTTATGCGTAAAAGTGCCAAAACGCTAAAAAACCCTTAAAATCGCAACTTAACACGTAATTTCTAGCATATGACTATTATTTTCAATTCTAACCACTTCAACACAATAATGTGTACCAAATAGTGTGGTGTGCCGAATTTCGTGCAAAACAAACCAAGTTTGAGCTACTTTATGCGCAAAAGAGGCAAAAACGCTTAAAAACCCTTAAAATCGCAACTTGAAACGTAATTTCTAGCATTTCACTACGATTTCCAATTCTAACCACTTGAACACAATAACATATACGAAATAGTGTTGTGTGCCAAGTTTCGTGCAAAACAAACCAAGTTTGAGCTACTTTATGCACAAAAGTGGCAAAAACGTATAAAATCGCAATTTAACACGCAATTTCTAGCATGACTATGATTTTCGATTCTAACAACTTCAACACAATAATATATACCAAATAGTGTTATGTGCCAAGTTTCGTGTAAAACAAACCAAGTTTGAGCTACTTTATGCCCAGAAGTGGCAACAACGCTTAAAAACAATTAAAATCGCAACTTAACACGTAATTACTAGCATATGACTATGATTTTCAATTCTAACCATTTCAACACAATAATATATACCAAATAATGTTGTGCCAAGTTTCGTGCGAAACAAACCAAGTTTGAGCTACTTTATGTGAAAAAGTGGCAAAAACGCTTAAAATCCCTTAAAATCGAAACTTAACACGTAATTTCTAGTATATGACTATGATTTTCAATTCTAAAAACTTCAACACAATAACATATACAAAATAGTGTTGTGTGCCAAGTTTCGTGCATAACAAACCAAGTTTGAGCTACTTTTTGCGCTAAAGTGATAAAAACGCATAAAATCGCAAGTTAACACGTAATTTCTAGCATATTACTATAATTTTCAATTTTAACTACTTTAAAACAATAATATATACAAACTAGTGTTGTGTACCAAGTTTCGTGCAAAACAAACCATGTTTGAGTTACTTTATGTGTAAAAGTGGCAAAAACGCTTAAAAATGCATAACATCGCAACTTAACGCATAATTTCTAGCATATGACAATGATTTTCAATTCTAACCACTTCAACACAATAATATATACCAAACAGTGTTGTATACCAAGTTTCGTGCAAAACGCTTAAAGACGCATAAACACGCAATTTCTAGCATATTACTATGATTTTCAATTCTAACTACTTTAAAACAATAATATATACAAACTAGTGTTGTGTACCAAGTTTCGTGCAAAACAAACTAAATTTGAGTTACTTTATGTGCAAAAGTGGCAAAAATGCTTAAAAACGCATATCATCGCAACTTAACACGTAATTTCTAGCATATGACTATGATTTTCAATTCTAACCACTTCAACACAATAATATATACCAAATAGTGTTGTATACCAAGTTTCGTGCAAAACAAACCAAGTTTGAGCTACTTTATGCGCAAAAGTGGCAAAATCGCTTAAAAACCCGTAAAATCAGAACTGAACACGTAATTTGTAGCATATGATTATGATTTTAAATTCTAACCACTTCAACACAATAATATATACCAAATAGTATTGTGTGCAAAACAAACCAAGTTTGAGCTACTTTATGCGTAAAAGTGCCAAAACACTAAAAAACCCTTAAAATCGCAACTTAACACGTAATTTCTAGCATATCACTTTGATTTCCAATTCTAACAACTTCAACACAATAACATATACCAAATAGTGTTGTGTGCCAAGTTTCGTGCAAAACAAACCAAGTTCGAGCTACTTTATGCGCAAAAGTGGTAAAAACGCATAAAATCGCAACTTAAGACGCAATTTCTAGCATATGACTATGATTTTCAATTCTAACCACTTCAATACAATAATATATACCAAATAGTGTTGTGTGCCAAGTTTCGTGTAAAATAAACCAAGTTTGAGCAAATTTATGCGCAAAAGTGGCAAAAACGTTTAAAAACCCTTAAAATCGCAACTTAACACGTAATTTCTAGCATATAACTATGATTTTAAATTCTAACCACTTTAACACAAAATTATATACCAAATAGTGTTGTGTGCCAAGTTTCGTGCAAAACAAACCAAGTTTGAGCTACTTTATGCGTAAAAGTGGCAAAAACGCTTAAAAACCTTAATATCGCAACTTAACACGTAATTTCTAGCATATGACTATGATTTTCAATTATAAACACTTCAACACAATAATATATACCAAATATTGTTGTGTGCCAAGTTTCGTCCTAAACAAACCAAATTTGAGTTACTTTATGTGCAAAAGTAGCAAAAACGCTTAAAAACCCTTAAAATCGCAACTTAACACGTGATTTCTAGCAAATGACTACGATTTTCAATTCTAACAACTTCAACACAATAACATATACCAAATATTGTTATGTGCCAAGTTTCGTGCAAAACAAACCAAGTTTGAGCTACTTTATGCGCAAAAGTGACAAAACGCATAAAAACGCATAAAATCGCAACTTAACACGCAATTTCTAGCATATTTCTATGATTTTGAGTTCTAACCACTTTAAAACAATAATATATACAAAATAGTGCTGTGTACCAAGTTTCGTGCAAAACAAACCAAGTTAGAGTTACTTTATGTGCTGTTGATTCAATTAGGAACGGGAACAGCAACAAGAGGGGGGGTGAATTGTTGTTGTTGCAAGTTTAAGCGATTGTGCCCTGTTTTTGCGGAATTATTCAAAATAAATAAAGCTTAAACTAAGAGCAAAATAATAAGAGAGACACACGATTTTACGTGGAAACCTTTTGGGCCTAAACAAAAGGAAAAACCACGACCACTTGGGATTTTCAAAAACTCCACTATGTTTAAGGCAATTAGTTACAATCACAATAAACACCTTACTTCACTCGAAGCGAAACAACTAGGCCAACTCTTCACTCTCTAATTGCTTTACTCAAAGCAACAAACTTAGCTTTACAATAAGCTAATCCTCTCTAGCTTCACTAAAAGCTATCTAACTTCCCCCTTAGACTCACCCGAGTCTAATTACATAAACTCTCAAAAACCCTTACAAAAAGGATAGAAATTCTCTAAAATAAATCAAAGAGTTGCATCAAGAAAATATTATAAATTAATTGGCAATTTTAAGAACAAAATATTTCTTGTAAAATCCAACAAAAACGTATGAAAAACACTTAAGCACAAAACGTTGGATTACTTCTCTTCTTTTTTAAAAACCGGAATTATCTTGCAATTTATAGAAAATAATATTCCTAAGAAAGTGGAATAATCCAATCCATCATCCCACTATCAAGAGATCATGGGAGTAATGTGGATTAAGCAAACACACGGTTATCTCCATAAGATTTGATTAAGTCAAATCACACGTGTACATAAACAATAACCGCTGTTCCCTTAATAACCGCTGTTCCCTAAAGTAGCAGTTTCTTCAGTAGTAATTCCTGTTCCCCAAATTAATGGCTGGAACTTCATGCTATATTTAGAAAACGGTTAATCTTAGTGGGAATGATTGTTTGCTAATTTTTAGGAATAAAGACCGGCTGAAAAGATTTGCTAAGACCAATTCAAAGTTAGTTAATTCTATTTTTAACAAATCCATGATTTACTAAAAATAGATCCTAAAATAAAGGATCTTAACGAATTAAAACGTGAATCCATTTTATTCAATAAAAACGATTTGCCAATTAACTTAAATAAATTTTTACTGCAACAATTTAATTTAAAATACATTAACTAAAAATAATAATTAAAATATGATAATCAGAATTTTCAGTCAACGTAGTCAACCTTCAGCTCAGGAACAGTGTGCTGTCTCCAGACTTCAGTTTAGCTAGAACATCCAACTTGGGAACAGTAGATCTGCTGTCTCCATTTTACATCCCAAGCGATATACTTCTCCTAACATCAATTGAAACCTTTTGACATGTACGTTTCCATAAGCTAAGGCATAGGTACTATCAACGATCATAATCATAATCGGATATCGACCTGCACAATCTCTAAAAACATGTTTGCTTAAATAAAGTGTAGTCATCATCAAAACTCAAGAGGTCCAACAAATTCCCCCTTTTTGATGATGACAAACTTTTCAAACAAACTTAAAAACAAAATAGAGTAAACCAATGTTGAAGAGTATGTTAGAGATCAAAACAACTCTATATTACTTAGTAAATTAACTCGTGACAATATAATTTATCAAGCATACATTAAAAACAAATTACTCTATTAATTAGAATTAATATCGGAAGTAGTTTATAACTTAAGATTTCAAATAGAACTAAAACAAAACAAAACTTACCAAACAAAACTTAAAGCACTGTAAGAAATTTTATCATAGCATTCAAGTAATCATCAGAGCATATAAATCATAACAATCAAAGTATGTATCTCGGTATGTATATCAGAGCTAAACTGAGCTAAACTTATTAATCATCAGAGCATCAGAACATGAATATCAGAGCATAGCCACAGTTCCTAATGTTCAACAGAATAAATGTATATCAGACTAAGCATACTCAAGCATTATTTAAGTTTGTGCCAAATATTCCCCCTTTTGACATCATTCAAAAAGAAGATAAGCAATCAAACCACAGCACTAAACATATAGTTATAGTCAAAGAGAGAATAAGGATGCACAAATTAAAAAGCAATAACAATGAATGCAAGCATGATAGGCAATGACTAATCAAACCTAACAGTTAGTAGCATATGTAAAAAGGTTTAACAAAGTTAACAATGTTTAAGAGGTGTACCCCAGCTGGTACCAAAAGAAAGAAATTGTTTAAAGACAGAGACAGCAGCAATGAAAATAATAAAAGGGAAACTATGAAGCAGGAGCATCTTCATCAACATATTCCGTTTCCACCTCAACTGTATCCAATTTAGCGCCAAGACGAGCCTCCATCTGAGTCATCTGGTCAGCTAAAGAGGCTAGGGAAACACGGATCTCATCTTGAAATTTGAAGAAGCGATCCTGCAAATCATCAAGCTTGAGAAGAATGGAATATAAGGGAGCAGTAGGAATGGTTGCCTGATCAAAGCTGTGTTTGTGAAATGATGGTGATGGTGATCTTGATGTTGGTGAAGGTAGTGGTGATTGAAAATGATGAGTTGGTGGAGTGGTTGGCTTTGATGAGGGAAAACTATTGGGTTCAGCCCTAGAGTCTTCTTCAAGAGAAACCTTAGATTCCACCCCCTGGTCTTCTTCCTCAGAAGGAACAACCTCCTGTTCCTTAACTCCATCCCCTTCTTTCTCCAGTTCCTCCTTCTCCTCTTCTTCCTTTTTCTCCTGTTCCTTCTCTTCCTTCTCTTCTTCCTTTTTCTCCTGTTCCTTCTCTTCCTTCTCTTCCTCTTCCTCCTGTTCCTCCTTTTCCTTCCCCTCTTCCTCCTTCTCCTCATTATCAGAATCAATCTCAACCTGTTCCACAATATTTTCAAGAATCCCTTCCTCATTTAGTTTAAGGCGCAAATTACTCAAACATTTTGCACCTATCATATTGCTGGGACCCATAGGAAAACTATAATCACCCAGTGGAACACCAAACTTTGAGAAAATCCATGACAACAAACCACCATAGCCAACCATACAACGTTTGGCTATACAATCATTTAAATGAGAAATAATCAAGGAAGGAAAATTAATCTTTATGTTGTTCACCATACAGTATATCAGGGTTGCATCTCGAAGACTTACCTCACTACGTTTTGAGTTTCGTGGCAAGATAAACCTTCTAGCAATGTTGTACAGCAACTTATGTAAAGGAGACAGGACATTGTGACTTACTTTCCCCCTTTTTTGCCTAACCCCCAAGCATCTCCAAACATCTTTTTCATCTCTTCCAGAAAACGCAATCTTAGACCCAACATGATAAACATCAAAACCAGTAGCAGGAACACCTAACCACTCTCCTAAAGTCAGACTATCAAATTCAATATCAATATCTTTGATTGAACTAGAACAAACTCCATCATGAACAGCAAAATTAGAAATAAACTCATGCATAATGTCAGGGTAAATGGGGTTGCAGCAATATACGCTCATAAGTGATTCCCATTTTTGAGTTTGTAAAATTTCATGGAATTTAGGAAAGATTGTAGATTCGTACCATTCTTTGTCTAGACCAAATCCTACAGACATTTCTTTAGAAAGTTCTTCAGCATTTGAGTAATGCGTTACCTTCATTTTCTTGGTAGAGTGGGTTGAAGGTTTCTTGGATTCTCTTGTTCTTTTACCACTTGTTTGCGGAGACATAGGGGTGTCCTCTGGTTCCTTTGATGAAGACTTAGGTTTGTGAGTGAGAGAAGGTGGGTAGATAACTCGAAGAGGGACAGGTTGCTTCATTTTTGGTTTCATATTCTTGGTTTTCATTGAAGTTTTTAGAGAGAAAAGCAAAGGAAAATGACGGAGTGAAAGGGAAGTGGAAGGAATGACGGTTTAGGGTTGAGTGAACGTGAAAGGTTAGTGAAGATGAAATGAAAGATGGGACGAGAGGGAGTAATTGTATTGGATGAAGTGACGTGTTGAGGCAGTTATCAAATCAAGACAATTGATTTTGAATTGTGAAAATGGAGTACGTTGAGATTCAACTCCTACTTAAAAGAACTGCTGGGAAAAAAATTGTTGTTTTTGTTTGTCTTTTTAATTTTAAAAAGAAAAATGGTAATATTGTGCTACTACCGTCAGATCAAAATAATCATGCAATCATGAGAACATCCAAAGTATATACCTTTAAAAAATGCGTACCTGATCCTTTCGATAATTGATTTTTCAATCAAGATTATTGTGGTTGATTGATCATTTTCAATTTTCATTTTGTCTCTAGGAATCATATATGATACTTCCTTCAATGCAGCTTGATCATGCCAAGTTCCAATCTCATTTTCTCATGCTGTTCCCTTGGAAGCGGTTTGGTCATGATATCTGCTATTTGCTCGTTAGTGTTTACATGCTTAACAATGATATTTTTATTTTCAACATTATCCTTAAGAAAATGATGCCTAATATGGATGTGCTTTACTCGTGAGTGATGTACTGGATCTTTGGATATGCATATGGCACTGGTATTATCGCAATAAATAGGAACACATGCATACTTAATACCAAAGTCTCGTAGCTGCTGCTTTATCCATATCATTTGGGAACAGCAAGCTGCTGCTGCTACGTACTCAGCTTCAGCGGTTGATAATGCAACAGTGTTTTGTTTCTTGGAGCTCCACGAAACTAAACATGAGCCAAGAAATTGTACCATACCTGACGTGCTTTTTCTATTAACAAGATCTCCTGCATAATCTGCATCACTAAAGCCTTTCAAATCAAAAACATCACTTTTAGGATAAAATAATGATAAATCATCTGTTCCCTTTAGATATCTCAAAATACGTTTCACTGCAGTTAGATGTGATTCTTTAGGGTTAGATTGAAATCTTGCACATAAACCAACACTAAATGAAATATCGGGTCTACTAGCAGTTAGATATAATAAAGATCCAATCATGCCTCTATACATAGTTTGGTCAATATTTGTTCCATTTGTATCTTCATCTAATCTTACATTAGTAGCCATGGGTGTATGGTTGGTTTTAGCGTTATTCATGCCATATTTCTTAAGAAGTTCTTTTATATATTTTTGTTGATGAATAAAGATACCATTAGCAGTTTGTTTAATTTGCAAACCAAGAAAGAAATTTAATTCTCCCATCATGCTCATTTCAAATTCAGTGCTCATAAGGTTAGCAAATTCTTTACATAGCAATTCATTTGTGGCACCAAAAATAATATCATCAACATATATTTGAACAACTAATATATTGGAACCTTTATTCTTAAAGAATAAGGTTTTATCAATTTTACCTCTAATAAAGTCATTTTGAATCAAAAATTTTGATAGTCTTTCATACCATTGCCTAGGAGCTTGTTTCAACCCATAAAGAGCTTTATCAAGCTTATAGACATGATCAAGACACGAGGTATTCTCAAAGCCAGGCGGTTGTTCAACAAAAACTTCTTCATCAAGAAAACCATTCAAGAAAGCACATTTCACATCCATTTGATATAATTTAAAGTTCATAAATGCAGCAAAAGAAATTAAAATTCTAATAGCTTCTAACCTTGCTACTGGAGCAAATGTCTCAGTATAATCAATACCTTCTTGTTGATTGTACCCTTTGACCACAAGCCTTGCTTTGTTTCTTACAATTATTCCATGCTCATCTAGTTTGTTCCGAAATACCCATTTCAAACCAATTACCTTTTTGTGTTTCGGTTTGGGTTCTAAATGCCATACTTTGTTCCTTTCAAATTCATTCAATTCATCTTGCATGGCTACAACCCATTCGGAATCCTTTAGAGCTTCTTCGTGATTTTTGGGTTCAAGTGATGATAGGAACGCAAAATGTGCACAAAAATTTCTCATTTGAGATCGAGTTTGTGTTCCTTTATTCAAATCACTTACAATCAAATCAAGAGGATGGTATTTTTGATATCTCCAAGGTTTTGGCATAAAATCTCTTGTGGGAACAGTAGCATGTTCTGGTTCATCAGCTTGATTAACATTCTGTTCAGCTACTGGATCGTTTTGCTCTTCTGTGGGAACAGCTGGATTGGGAACAGTCTGCTGTTCCTGATGTTCTGGCAGTTCCTGAACTCGATCAGTACTTTCTGCTTCTGCTGGAACCGGCTGTTCACCAGCTGTTTCTTGATCATGCACTTTCAATTCTTCATCATCTTCTTCTAAATTTGCAAGACCTATCTTAAAATTATTTGTATCCTGTTCACTTGACAAAAAGTTAGTTTCATCGAAAATTATGTGAACGGATTCTTCCACACTCATTGTTCTTTTGTTATAGACTCTATATGCCTTACTTTGAGATGAGTAGCCAAGAAATACTGCTTCATCACTTCTTTCATCAAATTTACCTATATTCCGTTTTCCATTAACATGTACAAAACATTTGCATCCAAACACACGAAAATAGGCAATATTTGGTTTAACACCTTTAAACAGTTCATAGGGTGTCTTAGAAGTGATTGGTCTTATCAATACTCTATTTAAAATATAACATGCAGTATTAACAGCCTCGGCCCAAAAATTTCTAGGTAAACCACTAGCAATCAACATAGTCCTAGCCATTTCTTCTAAAGTTCTATTTTTCCTTTCTACTACACCATTTTGTTGTGGTGTTCTAGGGGCGGAAAAATTGTGACTTATTCCATGTTCATTGCAATAACTCATAAAGCTTGAATTTTCAAATTCTTTACCATGATCTGACCTTATGTGAACAATTTGATTATTGGTAGATTTTTGTATTTTGTTAGCGAAAGAGACAAACTCATTAAAGGCTTCATCTTTACTAACTAAAAATAAAGTCCATGTAAATCTACTATAGTCATCAACAATAACAAACACATATCTCTTGCCACTACGGCTTTGTATTCTCATAGGTCCACACAAATCCATATGTAATAATTCAAGCGTTTTTGAGGTGGTCACAACATTCTTTGGTTTAAAAGATGACCTAACTTGTTTTCCTTTGGCACAAGGATCACATATTTCATCCTTAAGGAATTTTATAGATGGTAGTCCTCTAACTAGGTCTTTAGATCTTAATGTATTAATCAATGAATAACTAGCATGACCTAGACGCTTATGCCAAAGAAGTGGGTCGTCTTCTATAACACTTAGACACGTTAGACTGTTTCTGGGAACAGTGTCCAGGTTCACTACATAAGTGTTCCCTTTTCTGTTTCCCTCAAGAATGATGTCTCCAGTGTCATTCCTAGAAATAATGCACTTTTCAGAAGTAAAGTTTACAGAGTTACCCTTATCACAAAATTGAGAAATGCTAAGCAAGTTGTGTTTCAAATTCTCGACTAAAAATACATTATCAATGGCGTGGGAACATGACCTTCCAACCTTTCCTTTGGCGATTATCTCACCCTTCATATTGTCACCGAAGGTTACTGTTCCCCCATCATAGGCTTCAAGTGAGAGAAATTTAGATTTGTCACCCGTCATATGCTTGGAACACCCACTGTCGAGATACCATGAGCTGTTCCCCCTCACTTGGACCTGTAAGATAATTAATTGTTAATTATAGGAACCCAGACTTTCTTGGGTTCCTTGTCGATCTTACATGAATCATATTTATCAATTTGAATGTTATCGACATAGTTTCTGTTAGAGACAGTATACTGTTCCCTTTTGGTGCACTGTTCCTTCAGATGGCCAGCTTTACCACAGAAGGTACAGTACCTGTCTCTAGGAAGATCAACGTAAGCTTTCTTACTTTTGTTATTCTTAAAATATTTTAGGCCTTGTGATTTCTTACTTTTAGCATCTAGAATCCATTTGGGAGTTATTTTGATTTTCCCTTTTTCTCTTGAATTTAATTCAAGATTATTATTGTTGTTACGGTTGGATTCCGGATTCAACTCTAAATGTTGAAAATCATTGCACAAATCCTTAGTAGATGCATTTATCAATTCTTTATTTAAGCCTAACAATTTGTATTGTGATAGCTCAATATTAAGAATAACATTTTCCTTCTTAAGTCTCTCCATATTTTCCTTTAGGATTATATTTTGGTCCAACAAACCGAAAAATCTGTTTTGGACATCATGTCTAAAGGTGTTTATGTATGAGACATGGTCTTTGCTTACTTTAAGTTCCTGTTCTAACTTGAGACACTTATCATTGCAATTTTCAAGTTTAACTTGTGCCTCTTTTAACAACTCTTTTAATTCATTTTTACTTAGATTAAATGAATGGTCAGAAAATGAATTAGAAATATTTACCTGCTTCTCCTTGCCTTTATGCGTAGCCATGAGACATAGGTTAGCTGTCTCCTCTTCTTCGGGAACAATAGTTTCATTCTCACTTTCAGTTTCTCCCCATGCAGCAATCATGGCCCTACGAAAGTCCGTCTTGTTAAAATTCTCTTTGTTCAACGGTCTTCTTGAATCTCTTGTTTTTCCCTTGCCCTTTTCATTCTTCCATGTTGGGCAATCCTTGATGAAGTGTTCGGTACTTCCACATTTGTGGCATTCAAGATTTTTTGTTCTTCTTTCTCTGTTGTTTCTTTGATTTGCATACCTGCTGTTCCTGAAGAACTTCTTGAATTTTCGTACCAATAAAGCAGCCTCTTCCTCATCACATTCTGATTCGTCCTGTTCCCCTGCTGCCAGAGCCAGTCCCTTGTTCCTGGAACTGTCTGCTGTTCCCAAATGCAATTCATGCGTCATTAGGGAACCAGCCAGCTCCTCTAGATTAAACTTTGTAAAATCTTTGGACTCTTGTATAGCAGTAACCTTGGCCCTCCAGCGCTCATCTTGAGGAAGGCTCCTTAGGATCTTCCTTACTTGTTCATCAGTGGGAATTATTCTTCCAAGAGAGACAAGCTCGTTTGTTATGTTGGTGAACCTAGTGAACATCTCTTGGATACATTCTCTTGGCTCCATAACAAATCTCTCGTATTTAGACATTAACAAATCAATTTTGGACCGTTTTACTTCACTTGTTCCCTCATGGGTAACAGCAAGCAGGTCCCAAATTTGCTTAGCGGATTTGCACCCCATAATTCTATTATGCTCGTTTGGTCCAAGACCACAATGAAGTAATTTTATAGCAAGAGCATTTAATTCCATTTTCTGAAAATCTTCTTTTTCATATTCGGTTATAGGTTTGGGAACAATTTCATTGTTGGAGTTAGTAGTGGTTACCTCAAAATCTCCGATTTCTATGACTCTCCAAACTTGATAATTTTCCGCTTTAATGAAGATCTCCATCCTATTCTTCCAGTATGTATAGAATTTTCCATCGAACATTGGCGGTCTTTGAGTTGAATACCCTTCTTCCATTCGCTCGTTCATAATTGACATTTTTCGGGAACACCAGAATCTGCCCTCAGGGTTTCCTGATCTTCTGGGAACAGGGCTCTGATACCAATTGTTGATTCAATTAGGAACGGGAACAGCAACAAGAGGGGGGGTGAATTGTTGTTGTTGCAAGTTTAAGCGATTGTGCCCTGTTTTTGCGGAATTATTCAAAATAAATAAAGCTTAAACTAAGAGCAAAATAATAAGAGAGACACACGATTTTACGTGGAAACCTTTTGGGCCTAAACAAAAGGAAAAACCACGACCACTTGGGATTTTCAAAAACTCCACTATGTTTAAGGCAATTAGTTACAATCACAATAAACACCTTACTTCACTCGAAGCGAAACAACTAGGCCAACTCTTCACTCTCTAATTGCTTTACTCAAAGCAACAAACTTAGCTTTACAATAAGCTAATCCTCTCTAGCTTCACTAAAAGCTATCTAACTTCCCCCTTAGACTCACCCGAGTCTAATTACATAAACTCTCAAAAACCCTTACAAAAAGGATAGAAATTCTCTAAAATAAATCAAAGAGTTGCATCAAGAAAATATTATAAATTAATTGGCAATTTTAAGAACAAAATATTTCTTGTAAAATCCAACAAAAACGTATGAAAAACACTTAAGCACAAAACGTTGGATTACTTCTCTTCTTTTTTAAAAACCGGAATTATCTTGCAATTTATAGAAAATAATATTCCTAAGAAAGTGGAATAATCCAATCCATCATCCCACTATCAAGAGATCATGGGAGTAATGTGGATTAAGCAAACACACGGTTATCTCCATAAGATTTGATTAAGTCAAATCACACGTGTACATAAACAATAACCGCTGTTCCCTTAATAACCGCTGTTCCCTAAAGTAGCAGTTTCTTCAGTAGTAATTCCTGTTCCCCAAATTAATGGCTGGAACTTCATGCTATATTTAGAAAACGGTTAATCTTAGTGGGAATGATTGTTTGCTAATTTTTAGGAATAAAGACCGGCTGAAAAGATTTGCTAAGACCAATTCAAAGTTAGTTAATTCTATTTTTAACAAATCCATGATTTACTAAAAATAGATCCTAAAATAAAGGATCTTAACGAATTAAAACGTGAATCCATTTTATTCAATAAAAACGATTTGCCAATTAACTTAAATAAATTTTTACTGCAACAATTTAATTTAAAATACATTAACTAAAAATAATAATTAAAATATGATAATCAGAATTTTCAGTCAACGTAGTCAACCTTCAGCTCAGGAACAGTGTGCTGTCTCCAGACTTCAGTTTAGCTAGAACATCCAACTTGGGAACAGTAGATCTGCTGTCTCCATTTTACATCCCAAGCGATATACTTCTCCTAACATCAATTGAAACCTTTTGACATGTACGTTTCCATAAGCTAAGGCATAGGTACTATCAACGATCATAATCATAATCGGATATCGACCTGCACAATCTCTAAAAACATGTTTGCTTAAATAAAGTGTAGTCATCATCAAAACTCAAGAGGTCCAACATGTGCAAAAGTGGCAAAAACGCTTAAATACGAATAACGTCGCAACTTAACACGTAATTTCTAACATATGACTATGATTTTCAATTATAACCACTTCAACACAATAATATATACCAAATAGTGTTCTTTGCCAAGTTTCGTGCAAAACAAACAAAGTTTGAGCTACTTTATGCGCAAAAGTCATAAAAACGCTTAAAAACCCTTAAAATCGGAACTTAACACGTAATTTTTTGCATGTGACTATGATTTTCAGTTTTAATAACATCAACACAATAACGTATACCAAATGGTGTTATGTGCCAAGTTTCGTGCAAAACAAACCAAGTTTGAGCTACTTTATGCACAAAAGTGGCAAAAACGTATAAAATCGCAATTTAACACGCAATTTCTAGCACGACTATGATTTTCAATTCTAACAACTTCAACACAATAATATATACCAAATAGTGTTATCTGTCAAGTTTCGTGTAAAACAAACCAAGTTTGAGCTACTTTGTGCGCAGAAATGGCAACAACGCTTAAAAACCATTAAAATCGCAACTTAACACGTAATTACTAGCATATGACTATGATTTTCAATTCTAACCACTTCAACACAATAATATATACCAAATAATGTTGTGCCAAGTTTCGTGCGAAACAAACCAAGTTTGAGCTACTTTATGCACAAAAGTGGCAAAAACGTATAAAATCGCAATTTAACACGTAATTTCTAGAATGACTATGATTTTCAATTCTAACAACTTCAACACAATAATATATACCAAATAGTGTTATGTGCCAAGTTTCGTGTAAAACAAACCAAGTTTGAGCTACTTTTGCCCAGAAGTGGCAACAACGCTTAAAAACCATTAAAATCGCAACTTAACACGTAATTACTAGCATATGACTATGATTTTCAATTCTAACCACTTCAACACAATAATATATACCAAATAATGTTGTGCCAAGTTTCGTGCGAAACAAACCAAGTTTGAGCTACTTTATGTGAAAAAGTGGCAAAAACGCATAAAATCCCTTAAAATCGAAACTTAACACGTAATTTCTAGTATATGACTATGATTTTCAATTCTAAAAACTTCAACACAATAACATATACAAAATAGTGTTGTGTGCCAAGTTTCGTGCATAACAAACCAAGTTTGAGCTACTTTTTGCGCAAAAGTGATAAAAACGCATAAAATCGCAAGTTAACACGTAATTTCTAGCATATTACTATAATTTTCAATTTTAACTACTTTAAAACAATAATATATACAAACTAGTGTTGTGTACCAAGTTTCGTGCAAAACAAACCATGTTTGAGTTACTTTATGTGTAAAAGTGGCAAAAACGCTTAAAAATGCATAACATCGCAACTTAACGTGTAATTTCTAGCATATGACAATGATTTTCAATTCTAACCACTTCAACACAATAATATATACCAAATAGTGTTGTATACCAAGTTTCGTGCAAAACGCTTAAAGACGCATAAACACGCAATTTCTAGCATATTACTATGATTTTCAATTCTAACTACTTTAAAACAATAATATATACAAACTAGTGTTGTGTACCAAGTTTCGTGCAAAACAAACTAAATTTGAGTTACTTTATGTGCAAAAGTGGCAAAAATGCTTAAAAACGCATATCATCGCAACTTAACACGTAATTTCTAGCATATGACTATGATTTTCAATTCTAACCACTTCAACACAATAATATATACCAAATAATGTTGTGCCAAGTTTCGTGCGAAACAAACCAAGTTTGAGCTACTTTATGTGAAAAAGTGGCAAAAACGCTTAAAATCCCTTAAAATCGAAACTTAACACGTAATTTCTAGTATATGACTATGATTTTCAATTCTAAAAACTTCAACACAATAACATATACAAAATAGTGTTGTGTGCCAAGTTTCGTGCATAACAAACCAAGTTTGAGCTACTTTTTGCGCAAAAGTGATAAAAACGCATAAAATCGCAAGTTAACACGTAATTTCTAGCATATTACTATAATTTTCAATTTTAACTACTTTAAAACAATAATATATAAAAACTAGTGTTGTGTACCAAGTTTCGTGCAAAACAAACCATGTTTGAGTTACTTTATGTGTAAAAGTGGCAAAAACGCTTAAAAATGCATAACATCGCAACTTAACGCGTAATTTCTAGCATATGACAATGATTTTCAATTCTAACCACTTCAACACAATAATATATACCAAATAGTGTTGTATACCAAGTTTCGTGCAAAACGCTTAAAGACGCATAAACACGCAATTTCTAGCATATTACTATGATTTTCAATTCTAACTACTTTAAAACAATAATATATACAAACTAGTGTTGTGTACCAAGTTTCGTGCAAAACAAACTAAATTTGAGTTACTTTATGTGCAAAAGTGGCAAAAATGCTTAAAAACGCATATCATCGCAACTTAACACGTAATTTCTAGCATATGACTATGATTTTCAATTCTAACCACTTCAACACAATAATATATACCAAATAGTGTTGTATACCAAGTTTCGTGCAAAACAAACCAAGTTTGAGCTACTTTATGCGCAGAAGTGGCAAAATCGCTTAAAAACCCGTAAAATCGGAACAGAACACGTAATTTGTAGCATATGATTATGATTTTAAATTCTAACCACTTCAACACAATAATAAATACCAAATAGTAATGTGTGCAAAATTTCAAGCAAAACAAACCAAGTTTGAGCTACTTTATGCGTAAAAGTGCCAAAACACTAAAAAACCCTTAAAATCGCAACTTAACACGTAATATCTAGCATATCACTTTGATTTCCAATTCTAACAACTTCAACACAATAACATATACCAAATAGTGTTGTGTGCCAAGTTTCGTGCAAAACAAACCAAGTTCGAGCTACTTTATGCGCAAAAGTGGTAAAAACACATAAAATCGCAACTTAAGACGCAATTTCTAGCATATGACTATGATTTTCAATTCTAACCACTTCAATACAATAATATATACCAAATAGTGTTGTGTGCCAAGTTTCGTGTAAAATAAACCAAGTTTGAGCAAATTTATTGGCAAAAGTGGCAAAAACGTTTAAAAACCCTTAAAATCGCAACTTAACACGTAATTTCTAGCATATAACTATGATTTTAAATTCTAACCACTTCAACACAAAATTATATACCAAATAGTGTTGTGTGCCAAGTTTCGGGCAAAACAAACCAAGTTTGAGCTACTTTATGCGTAAAAGTGGCAAAAACGCTTAAAAACCTTAATATCGCAACTTAACACGTAATTTCTAGCATATGACTATGATTTTCAATTATAAACACTTCAACACAATAATATATACCAAATATTGTTGTGTGCCAAGTTTCGTCCTAAACAAACCAAATTTGAGTTACTTTATGTGCAAAAGTAGCAAAAACGCTTAAAAACCCTTAAAATCGCAACTTAACACGTGATTTCTAGCAAATGACTACGATTTTCAATTCTAACAACTTCAACACAATAACATATACCAAATATTGTTATGTGCCAAGTTTTGTGCAAAACAAACCAAGTTTGAGCTACTTTATGCGCAAAAGTGACAAAACGCATAAAAACGCATAAAATCGCAACTTAACACGCAATTTCTAGCATATTTCTATGATTTTGAGTTCTAACCACTTTAAAACAATAATATATACAAAATAGTGCTGTGTACCAAGTTTCGTGCAAAACAAACCAAGTTAGAGTTACTTTATGTGCAAAAGTGGCAAAAACGCTTAAATACGAATAACGTCGCAACTTAACACGTAATTTCTAACATATGACTATGATTTTCAATTATAACCACTTCAACACAATAATATATACCAAATAGTGTTCTTTGCCAAGTTTCGTGCAAAACAAACAAAGTTTGAGCTACTTTATGCGCAAAAGTCATTAAAACGCTTAAAAACCCTTAAAATCGGAAATTAGCACGTAATTTTTTGCATGTGACTATGATTTTTAGTTTTAATAACATCAGCACAATAACGTATACCAAATGGTGTTGTGTGCCAAGTTTCGTGCAAAACAAACCATGTTTGAGCTACTTTATGCACAAAATTGGCAAAAACGTATAAAATCGCAATTTAACACGCAATTTCTAGCACGACTATGATTTTCAATTCTAACAACTTCAACACAATAATATATACCAAATAGTGTTATGTGTCAAGTTTCGTGTAAAACAAACCAAGTTTGAGCTACTTTGTGCGCAGAAGTGGCAGCAACGCTTAAAAACCATTAAAATCGCAACTTAACACGTAATTACTAGCATATGACTATGATTTTCAATTCTAACCACTTCAACACAATAATATATACCAAATAATGTTGTGCCAAGTTTCGTGCGAAACAAACCAAGTTTGAGCTACTTTATGTGCAAAAGTGGCAAAAACGCTTAAAAACCCTTAAAATCGAAACTTAACACGTAATTTCTAGTTTATGACTATGATTTTCAATTCTAACAACTTCAACACAATAACATATACAAAATAGTGTTGTGTGCCAAGTTTCGTGCATAACAAACCAAGTTTGAGCTACTTTTTGCGCAAAAGTGATAAAAACGCATAAAATCGCAACTTAACACGTAATTTCAAGCATATTACTATGATATATACAAACTAGTGTTGTGTACCAAGTTTCGTGCAAAACAAACCATGTTTGAGTTACTTTATGTGTAAAAGTTGCAAAAACGCTTAAAAACGCATAACATCGCAACTTAACGCGTAATTTCTAGCATATGACAATGATTTTCAATTCTAACCACTTCAACACAATAATAATATATACCAAATAGTGTTGTATACCAAGTTTCGTGCAAAACGCTTAAAGATGCATGAACACGCAATTTCGAGCATATTACTATGATTTTCAATTCTAACTACTTTAAAACAATAATATATACAAACTAGTGTTGTGTACCAAGTTTCGTGCAAAACAAACTAAGTTTGAGTTACTTTATGTGCAAAAGTGGCAAAAACGCTTAAAAACGCATAACATCGCAACATAACACGTAATTTCTAGCGAATGACTATGATTTTCAATTCTAACCACTTCAACACAATAATATATACCAAATAGTGTTGTATATCAAGTTTCGTGCAAAACAAACCAAGTTTGAACAACTTTTTGCGCAAAAGTGGCAAAAACGCTTAAAAACCCGTAAAATCGCAACTGAACACGTAATTTGTAGCATATGATTATGATTTTAAATTCTAACCACTTCAACACAATAATAGATACCAAATAGTATTGTGTGCCAAATTTCAAGCAAAACAAACCAAGTTTGAGCTACTTTATGCGTAAAAGTGCCAAAATGCTATAAAACCCTTAAAATCGCAACTTAACACGTAATTTCTAGCATATCACTTTGATTTTCAATTCTAACCACTTCAACACAATAACATATACCAAATAGTGTTGTGTGCCAAGTTTCGAGCAAAACAAACCAAGTTCGAGCTACTTTAAGTGCAAAAGTGGCAAAAACACATAAAATCGCAACTTTACACGCAATTTCTAGCATATGACTATGATTTTCATTTCTAACCACTTCAACACAATAATATATAGCAAATAGTGTTGTGTGCCATGTTTCGTGTAAAACAAACCAAGTTTGAGCTACTTTATGCGCAAAAGTGACAAATACACTTAAAAACCCTTAAAATCGCAACTTAACACGTAGTTTCTAACATATGACTTTGATTTTCAATTCTAACCACTTCAACACAATAATATATACCAAATAGTGTTGTATATCAAGTTTCGTGCAAAACAAACCAAGTTTGAATAACTTTTTGCGCAAAAGTGGCAAAAACGCTTAAAAACCCGTAAAATCGCAACTGAACGCGTAATTTGTAGCATATGATTATGATTTTAAATTCTAACCACTTCAACACAATAATAGATTCCAAATAGTATTGTGTGCCAAATTTCAAGCAAAACAAACCAAGTTTGAGCTACTTTATGCGTAGAAGTGCCAAATTGCTATAAAACCCTTAAAATCGCAACTTAACACGTAATTTCTAGCATATCACTTTTATTTTCAATTCTAACCACTTCAACACAATAACATATACAAAATAGTGTTGTGTGCCAAGTTTCGAGCAAAACGCTTAAAGACGCATGAACACGCAATTTCTAGCATATGACTATGATTTTCAATTCTAACCACTTCAACACAATAATAAATACCAAATAATGTTGTGCCAACTTTCGTGCGAAACAAACCAAGTTTGAGCTACTTTATGTGCAAAAGTGGCAAAAACGCTTAAAAACCCTTAAAATCGAAACTTAACACGTAATTTCTAGTATATGACTATGATTTTCAATTCTAACAACTTCAACAAAATAACATATACAAAATAGTGTTGTGTGCCAAGTTTCGTGCATAACAAACCAAGTTTGAGCTACTTTTTGCGCAAAAGAGATAAAAACGCATAAAATCGCAACTTAACACGTAATTTTAAGCATATTACTATTGTTTTGAATTCTAACTACTTTAAAACAAAAATATATACAAACTAGTGTTGTGTATCAAGTTTCGTGCAAAACAAACCATGTTTGAGTTACTTTATGTGTAAAAGTGGCAAAAACACATAAAATCGCAACTTAACACGCAATTTCTAGCATATGACAATGATTTTCAATTCTAACCACTTCAACACAATAATATATACCAAATAATGTTGTATACCAAGTTTCGTGCAAAACGCTTAAAGACGCATGAACACGCAATTTCTAGCATTACTATGATTTTCAATTCTAACTACTTTAAAACAATAATATATAAAAACTAGTGTTGTGTACCAAGTTTCGTGCAAAACAAACTAAATTTGAGATACTTTATGTGCAAAAGTGGCAAAAATGCTTAAAAACGCATATCATCGCAACGTAACACGTAATTTCTAGCATATTACTATGATTTTCAATTCTAACCACTTCAACACAATAATATATACCAAATAGTGTTGTATACCAAGTTTCGTGCAAAAGAAACCAAGTTTGAGCTACTTTATGCGCAAAAGTGGCAAAATCGCTTAAAAACCCGTAAAATCGCAACTGAACACGTAATTCTTAGCATATGATTATGATTTTAAATTCTAACCACTTCAACACAATAATATATACCAAATAGTATTGTTTGCAAAATTTCAAGCAAAACAAACCAAGTTTGAGCTACTTTATGCGTAAAAGTGCCAAAACGCTAAAAAACCCTTAAAATCGCAACTTAACACGTAATTTCTAGCATATCACTTTGATTTCCAATTCTAACAACTTCAACAAAATAACATATACCAAATAGTGTTGTGTGCCAAGTTTCGTGCAAAACAAACAAAGTGCGAGCTACTTTATGCGCAAAAGTGGTAAAAACACATAAAATCGCAACTTAAGACGCAATTTCTAGCATATGACTATGATTTTCAATTCTAACCACTTCAATACAATAATATATTCCAAATAGTGTTGTGTGCCAAGTTTCGTGTAAAATAAACCAAGTTTGAGACAATTTATGCTCAAAAGTGGCAAAAACGTTTAAAAACCCTTAAAATCGCAACTTAACACGTAATTTCTAGCATATAACTATGATTTTAAATTCTAACCACTTCAACATAAAAATATATACCAAATAGTGTTGTGTGCCAAGTTTCGTGCAAAACAAACCAAGTTTGAGCTACTTTATGCGTAAAAGTGGCAAAAACGCTTAAAAACCTTAGTATCGCAACTTAACACGTAATTTCTAGCATATGACTATGATTTTCAATTATAAACACTTCAACACAATAATATATACCAAATAGTGTTGTGTGCCAAGTTTCGTCTTAAACAAACCAAATTTGAGCTATTTTATGTGCAAAAGTAGCAAAAACGCTTAAAAACCCTTAAAATCGCAACTTAACACGTGATTTCTTGCAAATGACTATGATTTTCAATTCTAACAACTTCAACACAATAACATATACCAAATAGTGTTGTGTGCCAAGTTTCGTGCAAAACAAACCAAGTTTGAGCTACTTTATGCACAAAAGTGACAAAACGCATAAAAACGCATAAAATCGCAACTTAACACGCAATTTCTAGCATATTTCTATGATTTTGAATTCTAACCACTTTAAAACAATAATATATACAAAATAGTGCTGTGTACCAAGTTTCGTGCAAAACAAACCAAGTTAGAGTTACTTTATGTGCAAAAGTGGCAAAAACGCTTAAATACGAATAACGTCGCAACTTAACACGTAATTTCTAGCATATGACTATGATTTTCAATTATAACCACTTCAACACAATAATATATACCAAATAGTGTTGTTTGCCAAGTTTCGTGCAAAACAAACAAAGTATGAGCTACTTTATGCGAAAAAGTGATAAAAACGCTAAAAAACCCTTAAAATCGAAACTTAACACGTAATTTCTAGCATATTACAATGATTTTCAATTCTAACTACTTTAAAACAGTAATATATACAAACTAGTGTTGGGTACCAAGTTTCGTGCAAAACAAACCAAGTTTGAGTTAGTTTATGTGTAAAAGTGGCAAAAACGCTTAAAAACGAATAACATCGCAACTTAACGCGTAATTTCTAGCATATGACTATGATGTTCAATTCTAACCACTTCACCACAATAATATATACCAAATAGTGTTGTATACCAAGTTTCGTGCAAAACGCTTAAAAACGCATAAAATGGCAACTTAACACGCAATTTCTAGCATATTAGTATGATTTTCAATTCTAACTACTTTAAAACAATAATATATACAAACTAGTGTTGTGTACCAAGTTTCGTGCAAAACAAACTAAGTTTGAGTTACTTTATGTGCAAAAGTGGCAAAAACGCTTAAAAACGCATAACATCGCAACATAAACACGTAATTTCTAGCGTATGACTATGATTTTCAATTCTAACCACTTCAACACAATAATATATACCAAATAGTGTTGTATATCAAGTTTCGTGGAAAACAAACACAGTTTGAATAACTTTATGCGCAAAAGTGGCAAAAACGCTTAAAAACCCGTAAAATCGCAACTGAACACGTAATTTGTAGCATATTATTATGATTTTAAATTCTAACCACTTCAACACAATAATAGATACCAAATAGTATTGTGTGCCAAATTTCAAGCAAAACAAACCAAGTTTGAGCTACTTTATGCGTAAAAGTGCCAAAACGCTAAAAAACCCTTAAAATCGCAACTTAACAAGTAATTTGTAGCATATCACTTTTATTTTCAATTCTAACCACTTCAACACAATAACATATACAAAATAGTGTTGTTTGCCAAGTTTCGAGCAAAACAAACCAAGTTCGAGCTACTTTATGCGCAAAAGTGGCAAAAACACATAAAATCGCAACTTAACACGCAATTTCTAGCATATGACTATGATTTTCAATTCTAACCACTTCAACACAATAATATATAGCAAATAGTGTTGTGTGCCAAGTTTCGTGTAAAACAAACCAAGTTTGAGCTACTTTATGCGCAAAAGTGACAAATACACAAAAAAACCCTTAAAATCGCAAGTTAACACGTAGTTTCTAGCATATGACTATAATTTTCAATTCTAACCACTTCAACACAATAATATATACCAAATAGTGTTGTGTGCCATGTTTCGTGCAAAACAAACCAAGTTAGAGTTACTTTATGTGCAAAAGTGGCAAAAACGCTTAAAAATGAATATCGTCGCAACTTAACACGTAATTTCTAGCATTTCACTATGATTTTCAATTCTAACCACTCCAACACAATAATATATACCAAATAGTGTTGTTTGCCAAGTCTCGTGCAAAACAAACCAAGTTTGAGCTACTTTATGCGCAAAAGTGATAAAAACGCTTAAAAACCCTTAAAATCGCAACTTAACACGTAATTTGTAGCATGTGACTATGATTTTCAATTTTAACAACTTCAACACAATAACATATAGCAAATAGTGTTGTGAGCCAAGTTTCGTGCAAAACAAACCAAGTTTGAGCTACTTTATGCACAAAAGTGGCAAAAACGTATAAAATCACAACTTAACACGCAATTTCTAGTATACGACTATGATTTTCAATTCTAACCACTTCAACACAATAATATATACCAAATAGTGTTGTGTGCCAAGTTTCGTGTAAAACAAACCAAGTTTATGCGCAAAAGTGGCCAAAACGCTTAAAAACCCTTAAAATAGCAACTTAACACGTAATTTCTAGAATATGACTATGATTTTTAATTCTAACCACTTCAACATAATAATATATACCAAATAGTGTTGTGCCAAGTTTCGTGCGAAACAAACCAAGGTTGAGCTACTTTATGCGCAAAAGTAGAAAAAACGCATAAAATCGCGACTTAACACGCAATTTCTAGCTTATGACTATGATTTTGAATTATAACCACTTCAATATAATAATATATACCAAATAGTGTTGTGTGCCAAGTTTCGTGCGAAACAAACCAAGTTTGAGCTACTTTATGTGCAAAAGTGAATAAAATGCTTAAAAACCCTTAAAATAGAAACTTAACACGTAATTTCTACCATATGACTATGATTTTCAATTCTAACAACTTCAACACAATAAAATATAACAAATAGTGTTGTGTCCCAAGTTTCGTGCAAAACAAACCAAGTTTGAGCTACTTTATGCGCAAAAGGGGCAAAAACGCATAAAAACACATAAAATCGCAACTTAACACGCAATTTCTAGCATATTACTATGATTTTCAATTCGAACTACTTTAAAACAATAATATATATACAAAATAGTGTTGTGTACCAAGTTTCATGCAAAACAAACTAAGTTTGAGTTACTTTATGTGGAAAAGTGGCAAAAACGCTTAAAAACGCAGAACATCGCAACTTAACACGTAATTTCTAGCATATGACTATGATTTTCAATTCTAACCAATTCAACACATTAATATATACCAAATAGTGTTGTATTCCAAGTTTTGTGCAAAACAAACCAAGTTTTAGCTTCTTTATGCGCAAAAGTCGCAAAAACGCTTAAAAACCCGTAAAATCGCAACTGAACACGTAATTTTTAGCATATCATTTTTAATTTCTAACCACTTCAACACAATAATATATACCAAATAGTGTTGTGTGCCAAATTTCAAGCAAAATAAACCAAGCTTGAGCTACCTTATGCGTAAAAGTGCCAAAACGCTAAAAAACCATTAAAATCGCAACTTAACACGTAATTTCAAGCATATGACTATGATTTTCAATTCTAAGCACTTCAACACAATAATGTATACCAAATAGTGTGGTGTGGCGAATTTCGTGCAAAACAAACCAAGTTTGAGCTACTTTATGGGCAAAAGTGGCAAAAAACGCTTAAAAAACCATAAAATCGCAACTTAAAACGTAATTTCTAGCATATCACTATGATTTCCAATTCTAACCACTTCAACACAATAACATATACCAAATAGTGTTGTGTGCCAAGTTTCGTGCAAAACAAATCAAGTTTGAGCTACTTTATGCGCAAAAGTGTAAAAACGCTTAAAACCCTTTATATCGAAACTTAACATGTAATTTATAGCATATGACAAAGATTTTCAATTATAAACACTTCAACACAATAATATATACCAAATAGTTTTGTGTGCCAAGTTTCGTCCTAAACAAACAAAATTTGAGCTACTTTATGTGCAAAAGTGGCAAAAACGCTTAAAAACCCTTAAAATCGCAACTTAACACGTAATTTCTAGCATATAACTATTATTTTAAATTCTAACCACTTCAACACAATAATATATACCAAATAGTGTTGTGTGCCAAGTTTCGTGCAAAACAAACCAAGTTTGAGCTACTTTATGCGTAAAAGTGGCAAAAACGCTTAAAAACCTTAATATCGCAACTTAACACGTAATTTCTAGCATATGACTATGATTTTCAATTATAAACACTTCAACACAATAATATATACCAAATAGTGTTGTGTGCCAAGTTTCGTCCTAAACAAACCAAATTTGAGCTACTTTATGTGCAAAAGTAGCAAAAACGCTTAAAAACCCTTAAAATCGCAACTTAACACGTGATTTCTAGCAAATGACTATGATTTTCAATTCTAACAACTTCAACATAATAACATATACCAAATAGTGTTGTGTGCCATGTTTCGTGCAAAACAAACCAAGTTTGAGCTACTTTATGCACAAAAGTGACAAAGCGCATAAAAACGCATAAAATCGCAACTTTACACGCAATTTCTAGCATATTTCTATGATTTTGAATTCTAACCACTTTAAAACAATAATATATACAAAATAGTGCTGTGTACCAAGTTTCGTGCAAAACAAACCAAGTTAGAGTTACTTTATGTGCAAAAGTGGCAAAAACGCTTAAATACGAATAACGTCGCAACTTAACACGTAATTTCTAGCATATGACTATGATTTTCAATTATAACCACTTCAACACAATAATATATACCAAATAGTGTTGTTTGCCATGTTTCGTGTAAAACAAACAAAGTATGAGCTACTTTATGCGCAAAAGTGATAAAAACGCTTAAAAACCCATAAAATCGAAACATAACACGTAATTTCTAGCATATTACAATGATTTTCAATTCTAACTACTTTAAAACAGTAATATATACAAACTAGTGTTGTGTACCAAGTTTCGTGCAAAACAAACCAAGTTTGAGTTAGTTTATGTCTAAAAGTGGCAAAAACGCTTAAAAACACATAACATCGCAACTTAACACGTAATTTCTAGCATATGACTATGATTTTCAATTCTAACCACTTCAGCACAATAATATATACCAAATAGTGTTGTATACCAAGTTTCGAGCAAAACGCTTAAAAACGCATAAAATGGCAACTTAACACGCAATTTCTAGCATATTAGTATGATTTTCAATTCTAACTACTTTAAAACAATAATATATACAAACTAGTGTTGTGTACCAAGTTTCGTGCAAAACAAACTAAGTTTGAGTTACTTTATGTGCAAAAGTGGCAAAAACGCTTAAAAACGCATAACATCGCAACATAACACGTAATTTCTAGCGTATGACTATGATTTTAAATTCTAACCACTTCAACACAATAATAGATACCAAATAGTATTGTGTGCCAAATTTCAAGCAAAAGAAACCAAGTTTGAGCTACTTTATGCGTAAAAGTGCCAAAACGCTAAAAAACCCTTAAAATCGCAACTTAACACGTAATTTCTAGCATATCACTTTTATTTTCAATTCTAACCACTTCAACACAATAACATATACCAAATAGTGTTGTGTGCCAAGTTTCGAGCAAAACAAACCAAGTTCGAGCTACTTTATGCGCAAAAGTGGCAAACACACATAAAATCGCAACTTAACACGCAATTTCTAGCATATGACTATGATTTTCAATTCTAACCACTTCAACACAATAATATATAGCAAATAGTGTTGTGTGCCAAGTGTCGTGTAAAACAAACCAAGTTTGAGCTACTTTATGCGCAAAGTTTCAAATACACTTAAAAACCCTTAAAATCGCAACTTAACACGTAGTTTCTAGCATATGACTATAATTTTCAATTCTAACGACTTCAACACAATAATATATACCAAATAGTGTTGTGTGCCAAATTTCGTGCAAAACAAACCAAGTTAGAGTTACTTTATGTGCAAAAGTGGCAAAAACGCTTAAAAATGAATATCATCGCAACTTAACACGTAATTTCTAGCATATGACTATGATTTTCAATTATAACCACTCCAACACAATAATATATACCAAATAGTGTTGTTTGCCAAGTTTCGTGCAAAACAAACCAAGTTTGAGCTACTTTATGCGCAAAAGTGATAAAAACGCTTAAAAACCCTTAAAATCGCAACTTAACACGTAATTTGTAGCATGTGACTATGATTTTCAATTTTAACAACTTCAACACAATAACATATAGCAAATAGTGTTGTGAGCCAAGTTTCGTGCAAAACAAACCAAGTTTGAGCTACTTTATGCACAAAAGTGGCAAAAACGTATAAAATCACAACTTAACACGCAATTTCTAGTATATGACTATGATTTTCAATTCTAACCACTTCAACACAATAATATATACCAAATAGTGTTTTGTGCCAAGTTTCGTGTAAAACAAACCAAGTTTATGCGCAAAAGTGGCCAAAACGCTTAAAAACCCTTAAAATCGCAACTTAACACGTAATTTCTAGCATATGACTATGATTTTCAATTCTAACCACTTCAACATAATAATCTATACCAAATAGTGTTGTGCCAAGTTTCGTGCGAAACAAACCAAGGTTGAGCTACTTTATGCGCAAAAGTAGAAAAAACGCATAAAATCGCGACTTAACACGCAATTTCTAGCATATGACTATAATTTTCAATTTTAACCACTTCAACACATTAATATATACCAAATAGTGTTGTGTGCCATGTTTCGTGTAAAACAAACCAAGTTTGAGCTACTTTATGCGCAAAAGTGGCAAAAACGCTTAAGAATTTTTAAAATCGCAACTTAACACGTAATTTCTAGCTTATGACTATGATTTTGAATAATAACCACTTCAATATAATAATATATACCAAATAGTGTTGTGTGCCAAGTTTCGTGCGAAACAAACTAAGTTTGAGCTACTTTATGTGCAAAAGTGAATAAAATGCTTAAAAACCCTTAAAATAGAAACTCAACACGTAATTTCTACCATATGACTATGATTTTCAATTCTAACAACTTCAACACAATAAAATATACCAAATAGTGTTGTGTGCCAAGTTTCGTGCAAAACAAACCAAGTTTGAGCTACTTTATGCGCAAAAGGGGCAAAAACGCATAAAAACACATAAAATCGCAACTTAACACGCAATTTCTAGCATATTACTATGATTTTCAATTCGAACTACTTTAAAACAATAATATATAAACAAAATAGTGTTGTGTACCAAGTTTCGTGCAAAACAAACTAAGTTTGAGTTACTTTATGTGCAAAAGTGGTAAAAACGCTTAAAAACGCAGAACATCGCAACTTAACACGTAATTTCTAGCATATGACTATGATTTTCAATTCTAACCACTTCAACACATTAATATATACCAAATAGTGTTGTATTCCAAGTTTTGTGCAAAACAAACCAAGTTTTAGCTTTTTTATGCGCAAAAGTCGCAAAAACGCTTAAAAATGAATATCGTCGTAACTTAACACGTAATTTCTAGCATATGACTATGATTTTCAATTCTAACCACTCCAACACAATAATATATACCAAATAGTGTTGTTTGCCAAGTTTCGTGCTTAACAAACCAAGTTTGAGCTACTTTATGTGCAAAAGTGATAAAAACGCTTAAAAACCCTTAAAATCGCAACTTAACACGTAATTTGTAGCTTGTGACTATGATTTTCAATTTTAACAACTTCAACAGAATAACATATAGCAAATAGTATTGTGTGCAAAATTTCGTGCAAAACAAACCAAGTTTGAGCTACTTTATGCACAAAAGTGGCAAAAACGTATAAAATCGCAACTTAACACGCAATTTCTAGTATATGACTATGATTTTCAATTCTAACCACTTCAACACAATAATATATACCAAATAGTGTTGTGTGCCAAGTTTCGTGTAAAACAAACCAAGTTTGAGCTACCTTATGCGCAAAAGTGGCCAAAACGCTTAAAAACCCTTAAAATCGCAACCTAACACGTAATTTCTATCATATGACTATGATTTTCAATTATAACCACTTCAACATAATAATATATACCAAATAGTGTTATGCCAAGTTTCGTGCGAAACAAACCAAGGTTGAGCTACTTTATGCGCAAAAGTAAAAAAAACGCATAAAATCGCGACTTAACACGCAATTTCTAGCATATGACTATGATTTTCAATTTTAACCACTTCAACACATTAATATATACCAAATAGTGTTGTGTGCCAAGTTTCGTGTAAAACAAACCAAGTTTGAGCTACTTTTTGCGCAAAAGTGGCAAAAACGCTTAAAAATTTTAAAATCGCAACTTAACACGTAATTTCTAGCTTATGACTATGATTTTGAATTATAACCACTTCAATACAATAATATATACCAAATAGTGTTGTGTGCCAAGTTTCGTGCGAAACAAACCAAGTTTGAGCTACTTTATGTGCAAAAGTGAATAAAATGCTTAAAAACCCTTAAAATAGAAACTTAACACGTAATTTCTACCATATGACTATGATTTTCAATTCTAACAACTTCAACACAATAAAATATACCAAATAGTGTTGTGTGCCAAGTTTCGTGCAAAACAAACCAAGTTTGAGCTACTTTATGCGCAAAAGGGGCAAAAACGCATAAAAACACATAAAATCGCAACTTAACACGCAATTTCTAGCATATTACTATGATTTTCAATTCGAACTACTTTAAAAAAATAATATATATACAAAATAGTGTTGTGTACCAAGTTTCGTGCAAAACAAACCAAGTTTGAGTTACTTTATGTGCAAAAGTGGTAAAAACGCTTAAAAACGCAGAACATCGCAACTTAACACGTAATTTCTAGCATATGACTATGATTTTCAATTCTAACCACTTCAACACATTAATATATACCAAATAGTGTTGTATTCCAAGTTTTGTGCAAAACAAACCAAGTTTTAGCTTCTTTATGCGCAAAAGTCGCAAAAACGCTTAAAAACCCGTAAAATCGCAACTTAACACGTAATTTGTAGCATATGATAATGATTTTCAATTATAAACACTTCAACACAATAATATATACCAAATAGTTTTGTGTGCCAAGTTTCGTCCTAAACAAACAAAATTTGAGCTACTTTATGTGCAAAAGTGGCAAAAACGCTTAAAAACCCTTAAAATCGCAACTTAACACGTAATTTCTAGCATATAACTATGATTTTAAATTCTAACCACTTCAACACAATAATATATACCAAATAGTGTTGTGTGCCAAGTTTCGTGCAAAACAAACCAAGTTTGAGCTACTTTATGCGTAAAAGTGTCAAAAACGCTTAAAACCCTTAACATCGAAACTTAACACGTAATTTATAGCATATGACTATGATTTTGAATTATAAACACTTCAACTCAATAATATATACCAAATAGTTTTGTGTGCCATGTTTCGTCCTAAACAAACAAAATTTGAGCTACTTTATGTGCAAAAGTGGCAAAAACGCTTAAAAACCCTTAAAATCGCAACTTCACACGTCATTTCTAGCAAATGACTATGATTTTCAATTCTAACCACTGCAACATAATAATATACCAAATAGTGTTGTGCCAAGTTTCGTGCGAAACAAACCAAGGTTGAGCTACTTTATGCGCAAAAGTAGAAAAAACGCATAAAATCGCGACTTAACACGCAATTTCTAGCATATGACTATTATTTTCAATTTTAACCACTTCAACACATTAATATATACCAAATAGTGTTGTGTGCCAAGTTTCGTGTAAAACAAACCAAGTTTGAGCTACTTTATGCGCAAAAGTGGCAAAAACGCATAAAAACACATAAAATCGCAACTTAACACGCAATTTCTAGCATATTACTATGATTTTCAATTCGAACTACTTTAAAAAAATAATATATATACAAAATAGTGTTGTGTACCAAGTTTCGTGCAAAACAAACCAAGTTTGAGTTACTTTATGTGCAAATGTGGTAAAAACGCTTAAAAACGCAGAACATCGCAACTTAACACGTAATTTCTAGCATATGACTATGATTTTCAATTCTAACCACTTCAACACATTAATATATACCAAATAGTGTTGTATACCAAGTTTTGTGCAAAACAAACCAAGTTTTAGCTACTTTATGCGTAAAACTGTCAAAAACGCTTAAAACCCTTAATATCGAAACTTAACACGTAATTTATAGCATATGACTATGATTTTCAATTAAAAACACTTCAACTCAATAATATATACCAAATAGTTTTGTGTACCATGTTTCGTCCTAAACAAAACAAAAATTGAGCTACTTTATGTGCAAAAGTGGCAAAAAACGCTTAAAAACCCTTAAAATCGCAACTTAACACGTAATTTCTAGCATATAACTATGATTTTAGATTCTAACCACTTCAACACAATAATATATACCAAATTGTGTTGTGTGCCAAGTTTCGTGCAAAACAAACCAAGTTTGAGCTACTTTATGCGTAAAAGTGTCAAAAACGCTTAAAACCCTTAATATCGAAACTTAACACGTAATTTATAGCATATGACTATGATTTTGAATTATAAAACACTTCAACTCAATAATATATACCAAATAGTTTTGTGTGCCATGTTTCGTCCTAAACAAACAAAATTTGAGCTACTTTATGTGCAAAAGTGGCAAAAACGCTTAAAAACCCTTAAAATCGCAACTTCACACGTCATTTCTAGCAAATGACTATGATTTTCAATTCTAACCACTGCAACATAATAATATACCAAATAGTGTTGTGCCAAGTTTCGTGCGAAACAAACCAAGGTTGAGCTACTTTATGCGCAAAAGTAGAAAAAACGCATAAAATCGCGACTTAACACCCAATTTCTAGCATATGACTATTATTTTCAATTTTAACCACTTCAACACATTAATATATACCAAATAGTGTTGTGTGCCAAGTTTCGTGTAAAACAAACCAAGTTTGAGCTACTTTATGCGCAAAAGTGGCAAAAACGCATAAAAACACATAAAATCGCAACTTAACACGCAATTTCTAGCATATTACTATGATTTTCAATTCGAACTACTTTAAAAAAATAATATATATACAAAATAGTGTTGTGTACCAAGTTTCGTGCAAAACAAACCAAGTTTGAGTTACTTTATGTGCAAATGTGGTAAAAACGCTTAAAAACGCAGAACATCGCAACTTAACACGTAATTTCTAGCATATGACTATGATTTTCAATTCTAACCACTTCACACATTAATATATACCAAATAGTGTTGTATACCAAGTTTTGTGCAAAACAAACCAGTTTTAGCTACTTTATGCGTAAAAGTGTCAAAAACGCTTTAAAACCCTTAATATCAAAACTTAACACGTAATTTATAGCATATGACTATGATTTTCAATTAAAAACACTTCAACTCAATAATATATACCAAATAGTTTTGTGTGCCATGTTTCGTCCTAAACAAAACAAAAATTGAGCTACTTTATGTGCAAAAGTGGCAAAAACGCTTAAAAACCCTTAAAATCGCAACTTAACACGTAAATTTCTAGCATATAACTATGATTTTAAATTCTAACCACTTCAACACAATAATATATACCAAATTGTGTTGTGTGCCAAGTTTCGTGCAAAACAAACCAAGTTTGAGCTACTTTATGCGTAAAAGTGTCAAAAACGCTTAAAACCCTTAATATCGAAACTTAACACGTAATTTATAGCATATGACTATGATTTTGAATTATAAAACACTTCAACTCAATAATATATACCAAATAGTTTGTGTGTGCCATGTTTCGTCCTAAACAAACAAAATTTGAGCTACTTTATGTGCAAAAGTGGCAAAAACGCTTAAAAACCCTTAAAATCGCAACTTCACACGTCATTTCTAGCAAATGACTATGATTTTCAATTCTAACCACTGCAACATAATAATATACCAATAGTGTTGTGCCAAGTTTCGTGCGAAACAAACCAAGGTTGAGCTACTTTATGCGCAAAAGTAGAAAAAACGCATAAAATCGCGACTTAACACCCAATTTCTAGCATATGACTATTATTTTCAATTTTAACCACTTCAACACATTAATATATACCCAAATAGTGTTGTGTGCCAAGTTTCGTGTAAAACAAACCAAGTTTGAGCTACTTTATGCGCAAAAGTGGCAAAAACGCATAAAAACACATAAAATCGCAACTTCACACGCAATTTCTAGCATATTACTATGATTTTCAATTCGAACTACTTTAAAAAAATAATATATATACAAAATAGTGTTGTGTACCAAGTTTCATGCAAAACAAACTAAGTTTGAGTTACTTTATGTGGGAAAAGTGGCAAAAACGCTTAAAAACGCAGAACATCGCAACTTAACACGTAATTTCTAGCATAGACTATAATTTTCAATTCTAACCAATTCAACACATTAATATATACCAAATAGTGTTGTATTCCAAGTTTTGTGCAAAACAAACCAAGTTTTAGCTTCTTTATGCGCAAAAGTCGCAAAAACGCTTAAAAACCGCTAAAATCGCAACTGAACACGTAATTTTTAGCATATCATTTTTAATTTCTAACCACTTCAACACAATAATATATACCAAATAGTGTTGTGTGCCAATTTCAAGCAAAATAAACCAAGCTTGAGCTACCTTATGCGTAAAAGTGCCAAAACGCTAAAAAACCATTAAAATCGCAACTTAACACGTAATTTCAAGCATATGACTATGATTTTCAATTCTAAGCACTTCAACACAATAATGTATACCAAATAGTGTGGTGTGGCGAATTTCGTGCAAAACAAACCAAGTTTGAGCTACTTTATGGGCAAAAGTGGCAAAAACGCTTAAAAAACCATAAAATCGCAACTTAAAAACGTAATTTCTAGCATATCACTATGATTTCCAATTCTAACCACTTCAACACAATAACATATACCAAATAGTGTTGTGTGCCAAGTTTCGTGCAAAACAAATCAAGTTTGAGCTACTTTATGCGCAAAAGTGTAAAAACGCTTAAAACCCTTTATATCGAAACTTAACATGTAATTTATAGCATATGACAAAGATTTTCAATTATAAACACTTCAACACAATAATATATACCAAATAGTTTTGTGTGCCAAGTTTCGTCCTAAACAAACAAAATTTGAGCTACTTTATGTGCAAAAGTGGCAAAAACGCTTTAAAAACCCTTAAAATCGCAACTTAACACGTAATTTCTAGCATATAACTATTATTTTAAATTCTAACCACTTCAACACAATAATATATACCAAATAGTGTTGTGTGCCAAGTTTCGTGCAAAACAAACCAAGTTTGAGCTACTTTATGCGTAAAAGTGGCAAAAAAGCTTAAAAACCTTAATATCGCAACTTAACACGTAATTTCTAGCATATGACTATGATTTTCAATTATAAACACTTCAACACAATAATATATACCAAATAGTGTTGTGTGCCAAGTTTCGTCCTAAACAAACCAAATTTGAGCTACTTTATGTGCAAAAGTAGCAAAAACGCTTAAAAACCCTTAAAATCGCAACTTAACACGTGATTTCTAGCAAATGACTATGATTTTCAATTCTAACAACTTCAACATAATAACATATACCAAATAGTGTTGTGTGCCATGTTTCGTGCAAAACAAACGAAGTTTGAGCTACTTTATGCACAAAAGTGACAAAACGCATAAAAACGCATAAAATCGCAACTTTACACGCAATTTCTAGCATATTTCTATGATTTTGAATTCTAACCACTTTAAAACAATAATATACAAAATAGTGCTGTGTACCAAGTTTCGTGCAAAACAAACCAAGTTAGAGTTACTTTATGTGCAAAAGTGGCAAAAACGCTTAAATACGAATAACGTCGCAACTTAACACGTAATTTCTAGCATATGACTATGATTTTCAATTATAACCACTTCAACACAATAATATATACCAAATAGTGTTGTTTGCCATGTTTCGTGTAAAACAAACAAAGTATGAGCTACATTATGCGCAAAAGTGATAAAAACGCTTAAAAACCCAAAAAATCGAAACATAACACGTAATTTCTAGCATATTACAATGATTTTCAATTCTAACTACTTTAAAACAGTAATATATACAAACTAGTGTTGTGTACCAAGTTTCGTGCAAAACAAACCAAGTTTGAGTTAGTTTATGTGTAAAAGTGGCAAAAACGCTTAAAAACACATAACATCGCAACTTAACACGTAATTTCTAGCATATGACTATGATTTTCAATTCTAACCACTTCAGCACAATAATATATACCAAATAGTGTTGTATACCAAGTTTCGAGCAAAACGCTTAAAAACGCATAAAATGGCAACTTAACACGCAATTTCTAGCATATTAGTATGATTTTCAATTCTAACTACTTTAAAACAATAATATATACAAACTAGTGTTGTGTACCAAGTTTCGTGCAAAACAAACTAAGTTTGAGTTACTTTATGTGCAAAAGTGGCAAAAACGCTTAAAAACGCATAACATCGCAACATAACACGTAATTTCTAGCGTATGACTATGATTTTAAATTCTAACCACTTCAACACAATAATAGATACCAAATAGTATTGTGTGCCAAATTTCAAGCAAAAGAAACCAAGTTTGAGCTACTTTATGCGTAAAAGTGCCAAAACGCTAAAAAAACCCTTAAAATCGCAACTTAACACGTAATTTCTAGCATATCACTTTTATTTTCAATTCTAACCACTTCAACACAATAACATATACCAAATAGTGTTGTGTGCCAAGTTTCGAGCAAAACAAACCAAGTTCGAGCTACTTTATGCCAGACAAAAGTGGCAAACACACATAAAATCGCAACTTAACACGCAATTTCTAGCATATGACTATGATTTTCAATTCTAACCACTTCAACACAATAATATATAGCAAATAGTGTTGTGTACCAAGTGTCGTGTAAAACAAACCAAGTTTGAGCTACTTTATGCGCAAAGTTTCAAATACACTTAAAAACCCTTAAAATCGCAACTTAACACGTAGTTTCTAGCATATGACTATAATTTTCAATTCTAACGACTTCAACACAATAATATTACCAAATAGTGTTGTGTGCCAAATTTCGTGCAAAACAAACCAAGTTAGAGTTACTTTATGTGCAAAAGTGGCAAAAAACGCTTTAAAAATGAATATCATCGCAACTTAACACGTAATTTCTAGCATATGACTATGATTTTCAATTATAACCACTCCAACACAATAATATATACCAAATAGTGTTGTTTTGCCAAGTTTCGTGCAAAACAAACCAAGTTTGAGCTACTTTATGCGCAAAAGTGATAAAAACGCTTAAAAACCCTTAAAATCGCAACTTAACACGTAATTTGTAGCATGTGACTATGATTTTCAATTTTAACAACTTCAACACAATAACATATAGCAAATAGTGTTGTGAGCCAAGTTTCGTGCAAAACAAACCAAGTTTGAGCTACTTTATGCACAAAAGTGGCAAAAACGTATAAAATCACAACTTAACACGCAATTTCTAGTATATGACTATGATTTTCAATTCTAACCACTTCAACACAATAATATATACCAAATAGTGTTTTGTGCCAAGTTTCGTGTAAAACAAACCAAGTTTATGCGCAAAAGTGGCCAAAACGCTTAAAAACCCTTAAAATCGCAACTTAACACGTAATTTCTAGCATATGACTATGATTTTCAATTCTAACCACTTCAACATAATAATCTATACCAAATAGTGTTGTGCCAAGTTTCGTGCGAAACAAACCAAGGTTGAGCTACTTTATGCGCAAAAGTAGAAAAAACGCATAAAATCGCGACTTAACACGCAATTTCTAGCATATGACTATAATTTTCAATTTTAACCACTTCAACACATTAATATATACCAAATAGTGTTGTGTGCCATGTTTCGTGTAAAACAAACCAAGTTTGAGCTACTTTATGCGCAAAAGTGGCAAAAACGCTTAAGAATTTTTTAAAATCGCAACTTAACACGTAATTTCTAGCTTATGACTATGATTTTGAATAATAACCACTTCAATATAATAATATATACCAAATAGTGTTGTGTGCCAAGTTTCGTGCGAAACAAACTAAGTTTGAGCTACTTTATGTGCAAAAGTGAATAAAATGCTTAAAAACCCTTTAAAATAGAAACTCAACACGTAATTTCTACCATATGACTATGATTTTCAATTCTAACAACTTCAACACAATAAAATATACCAAATAGTGTTGTGTGCCAAGTTTCGTGCAAAACAAACCAAGTTTGAGCTACTTTATGCGCAAAAGGGGCAAAAACGCATAAAAACACATAAAATCGCAACTTAACACGCAATTTCTAGCATATTACTATGATTTTCAATTCGAACTACTTTAAAACAATAATATATATACAAAATAGTGTTGTGTACCAAGTTTCGTGCAAAACAAACTAAGTTTGAGTTACTTTATGTGCAAAAGTGGTAAAAACGCTTAAAAACGCAGAACATCGCAACTTAACACGTAATTTCTAGCATATGACTATGATTTTCAATTCTAACCACTTCAACACATTAATATATACCAAATAGTGTTGTATTCCAAGTTTTGTGCAAAACAAACCAAGTTTTAGCTTTTTTATGCGCAAAAAGTCGCAAAAACGCTTAAAAATGAATATCGTCGTAACTTAACACGTAATTTCTAGCATATGACTATGATT
>NC_080049.1:4446440-4448940 GCF_026212465.1 Amaranthus tricolor | reverse complement strand
TTTTAACAATACTAGAACACATTCCACCATCATTAGAGAAATTTAAAATAAATTCTCTCATTAGGTTTGGAAAAATGGAATTGCAACTGAAAGTGGACATCAATGATTCCCATTCTTGATTTTTTAAAATGTCATGCAATTTAGGAAAATGAATAGAATCATACCAATACTTATCCAACCCGAATCCTACTGTCATCTCCTTTGAAACTTCTTCGGCACTGTTTGGATCAACATGCTTCGAACGCTTAACTACTCTGGAAGATGAACCACCTTTTGGAAATGGAATCTTTCTTTTGGTACCTGTGGGCTCAGTGGAGTGTTTGGGTGATTCTTGTGTGGTTTTTGTTGGTGTGGGTGGTGCAGCATTCAGTAATGGTGGAGGAAGAACTACTCTTAGTGGTTTTGGCTATTCTGGTGTACGGGATTTGGTAGTTTTCTTGCCGGATTTAGAGGATTTTGGGGATTTCATTTTTGAATTTTTGAAGGTGTTGAGAGAAGGGAGAAGGACGGTTTCTTGAGTGAGAGGTTGAGAGAAAGGTTTGGGGGAGTGTAGTGTTATGACGTAAAGGGAGGGAGTTTAAATGATTGAAGTGACGGTTTACTCCTTCACGTCCCATCTCTTTATTGCCCTTTGCATTACTTGAGTGAAGAAAAAACCGTTTTCCCCTTCTTTTTTTTTTGTGATTATGTTGGCTGTTTTTATAGAGATATGAAATAAAAATAATGAAAATAAAATAAGATAGTATTGAGATGAATTGTGATATTGTGAGATTTTATATGAAGAGAATAATGAACAACTGCTTTGGTCTGATCAGATTAACACATGCAAATTAGAAGACATTCATGGTACAAACTTTATTAAGTGTTTACCTGATCCATTCAATAATTGATTTTCAATCAAGATATTGAGGTTGATTCCTGACCTTTTCATTCTCATGATGCTTCAATGGGAAATATATGCAACTAACTTTAGTGGAGCTTAATCATACCAAGTTCCAATCTCATCTTTTCATATTGTTCCCTTGGAAGTGGTTTGGTCAGAATATCTGCAACTTGTTCATTAGTGTTAACATGCTTTAATATAATATTTTTGTTTTCTACATTATCCTTAAGAAAATGATGTCTAATATGTATATGTTTAGCTCGTGAGTGATGCACTGGATCTTTAGATATACATATGGCACTGGTATTATCACAATAAATAGGAATGCATTCAATTTTAATACCAAAATCTCTTAGTTGTTGTTTTATCCAAAGCATTTGGGAACAGCAAGCTGCTGCTGCTACGTATTCAGCTTCGGCTGTGGATAATGCAACCGTGTTTTGTTTCTTGGAACTCCATGAAACTAAACATGAACCAAGAAATTGTACCATACCTGACGTGCTTTTTCTATTAACTAGATCACCTGCATAATCTGCATCACTAAAACCTTTTAAATCATAAACATCACTTTTAGGATAAAATAGGGACAAGTCGTCTGTTCCCTTCAAATATCTTAAAATCCGTTTTACTGCTATGAGATGTGATTCTTTGGGATTGGACTGAAATCTAGCACATAAACCAACACTAAATGAAATATCGGGTCTACTTGCAGTTAGATACAATAAGGAGCCTATCTTGCCTCGATACATTGTTTGATCTACGTTAGTTCCTTTTAGGTCTTCATCTAATCTAACATTTGTAGCCATGGGTGTATGGTTGGTTTTAACGTTGTTTAGCCCATACTTCTTAAGAAGTTCTTTTATGTATTTTTGTTGATGAATAAAAATACCATTTTCAGTTTGTTTAATTTGCAAACCAAGGAAGAAATTTAATTCTCCCATCATGCTCATTTCAAATTCTGTGCCCATAAGGTTGGCAAATTCTTTACATAACAAATCATTGGTCGCACCGAAAATGATATCATCAACATAAATTTGAACAACTAAAATATCATAACCTTTATTCTTAAAGAATAAGGTTTTATCAATTTTTCCTCTTACAAAGTTATTTTGAATCAAAAACTTTGATAGTCTTTCATACCATTGCTTAGGAGCTTGCTTTAAGCCATATAAAGCTTTGTCAAGCTTGTAGACATGATCAAGACAAGAGGTGTTCTCAAAACCAGGGGGTTGTTCAACAAAAACTTCTTCATCAAGAAAACCATTTAAGAAAGCACATTTCACATCCATTTGATATAATTTAAAGTTCATGAATGCAGCAAAAGAAATTAAGATTCTAATAGCCTCTAACCTTGCTACTGGAGCAAAAGTCTCAGTGTAATCAATACCTTCTTGTTGATTGTATCCTTTGACCACGAGTCTTGCTTTGTTTCTCACTATTATTCCATGTTCATCTAGCTTATTCCGAAATACCCATTTCAAACCAATTACCTTCTTGTGTTTTGGTTTGGGTTCTAAGTGCCATACTTTATATCTTTCAAACTCGTTCAATTCATCTTGCATGGCTACGACCCATTCGGAGTCCTTTAAAGCTTCCTCGTGATTTTTAGGTTCAAGT
>NC_080049.1:4416692-4436340 GCF_026212465.1 Amaranthus tricolor | reverse complement strand
TGAACACAACAATATATACCAAATAGTGTTGTGTGCCAAGTTTCGTGCAAAACAAATCAAGTTTGAGCTACTTTATGCGCTAAAGTGGCAAAAATGCTGAAAACCCTTAAAAGCTCGACTTAATACGTAATTTCTAGCATATGACTATGATTTTCAATTCTAACCACTTCAACACAATTATATATCCCAAACAATATTCTGTGCCTAGTTTGGTGCAAAACAAACCAAGTTTGAGCTACTTTATGCGCAAAAGTGGCAAAAACGCTTCAAAACCCTTAAAATCGCAACTTAACACGTAATTTCTAGCGCATGACTATGATTTTCAATTCTAACCCACTTCAACACAACAATATATACCTAATAGTGTTGTGTGTGCCAAGTTTCGTGCAAAACAAATCAAGTTTGAGCTACTTTATGCGCAAAAGTGGCAAAAATGCTTGAAAACCCTTAAAAGCTCAACTTAACACGCAATTTCTAGCATATGACTATGATTTTAAATTCTAACCACTTTAACACAATAATATATACCAAATAGTGTTGTGTGCCAAGTTTATGCAAGACAAACCAACTTTGAGCTACTTTATGCGCAAAAAGTGGCAAAAACGCTTAAAAACCCTTAAAAGCGCAAATTAACACGTATTTTCTAGTATATGACTATGATTTCAATTTTTACCACTTCAACCCAATATATATACCAAATAGTGTGGTGTGCCAACTTTCGTGCAAAACAAACCAACTTTGAGCAACTTTATGCGCAAAAGTGGCAAAAACGCTTTAAAACCCTTAAAATCGTAACTCAACACGTAATTTCTAGCGTCTGACTATGATTTTCAATTCTAACCCACTTCAACACAACAATATATACCAATATAGTTTTGTATGCCAAGTTTCGTACAAAAGAAATCAAGTTTGAGCTACTTTATGCGCTAAAGTGGCAAAAACGCTTGAAAACCCTCAAAAGCTCAACTTAACACGCAATTTCTAGCATATGACTATGATTTTCAAATCTAACCACTTAAACACAATAATATATACCAAATAGTGTTGTGTGCCAAGTTGCTTGCAAGACAAACCAACTTTGAGCGCGAAAGTGGGAAAAACGCTTAAAACCCTTAAAACCGGAACTTAACACGTATATTCTAGTATATGACTATGACTTTCAATTTTAACCACTTCAACACAATAAAATATAACAAATAGTGTTGTGTGCCAAGATGCGTGCAATACAAACCAAGTTTGAGCTACTTTATGCGCAAAAGTGGCAAAAACGTTTTTAAAACCTTAAAATTGTAACTTAACACGTAATTTCTAGCGTGTGACTATGATTTTCAATTATAACCCACTTCAACACAACAATATATACCAAATAGTGTTGTGTGCCAAGTTTCGTGCAAAACAAATCAAGTTTGAGCTACTTTATGCGCTAAAGTGGCAAAAACGCTTGAAAACCCTTAAAAGCTCAACTTAACACGCAATTTCTAGCATATGACTACGATTTTCAATTCTAACCACTTAAACACAATAATATATACCAAATAGTGTTGTGTGCCAAGTAGCCTGCAAGACAAACCAACTTTGAGCTACTTTATGCGCGAAAGTGGTTAAAACTCTTAAAAACTCTTAAAAGCGGAACTTAACACGTATTTTCTAGTATATGACTATGATTTTCAATTTTAACCACTTCAACACAATAAAATATAACAAATAGTGTTGTGTGCCAAGTTTCGTGCAAAACAAACCATGTTTGAGCTATTTTATGCGCAAAAGTGGCAAAAACACTTAAAAACTTTTAAAATCGCAACTTAACACGTAATTTATAGCATATGACTATGATTTTCAATTCTAACCACTTCAACACAATAAAATATACCAAATAGTGTTGTGTGCCAAGTTGCGTGCAAAATAAACCAACTTTGAGCTACTTTATGCGCAAAAGTGGCAAAAACGCTTTAAAACCTTTAAAAGCGTAACTTAATACGTAATTTCTAGCGTTGACTATGATTTTCAATTCTAACCCACTTGAACACAACAATATATACCAAATAGTGTTGTGTGCCAAGTTTCGTGCAAAACAAATCAAGTTTGAGCTACTTTATGCGCTAAAGTGGCAAAAATGCTTGAAAACCCTTAAAAGCTCAACTTAATACGTAATTTCTAGCATATGACTATGATTTTCAATTCTAACCACTTCAACACAATTATATATCCCAAACAATATTCTGTGCCTAGTTTGGTGCAAAACAAACCAAGTTTGAGCTACTTTATGCGCAAAAGTGGCAAAAACGCTTCAAAACCCTTAAAATCACAACTTAACACGTAATTTCTAGCGCATGACTATGATTTTCAATTCTAACCCACTTCAACACAACAATATATACCTAATAGTGTTGTGTGCCAAGTTTCGTGCAAAACAAATCAAGTTTGAGCTACTTTATGCGCAAAAGTGGCAAAAATGCTTGAAAACCCTTAAAAGCTCAACTTAACACGCAATTTCTAGCATATGACTATGATTTTAAATTCTAACCACTTTAACACAATAATATATACCAAATAGTGTTGTGTGCCAAGTTTATGCAAGACAAACCAACTTTGAGCTACTTTATGCGCAAAAGTGGCAAAAACGCTTAAAAACCCTTAAAAGCGCAAATTAACACGTATTTTCTAGTATATGACTATGATTTTCAATTTTTACCACTTCAACACAATAATATATACCAAATAGTGTTGTGTGCCAACTTTCGTGCAAAACAAACCAACTTTGAGCAACTTTATGCGCAAAAGTGGCAAAAACGCTTTAAAACCCTTAAAATCGTAACTTAACACGTAATTTCTAGCGTGTGACTATGATTTTCAATTCTAACCCACTTCAACACAACAATATATACCAAATAGTTTTGTATGCCAAGTTTCGTACAAAAGAAATCAAGTTTGAGCTACTTTATGCGCTAAAGTGGCAAAAACGCTTGAAAACCCTCAAAAGCTCAACTTAACACGCAATTTCTAGCATATGACTATGATTTTCAAATCTAACCACTTAAACACAATAATATATACCAAATAGTGTTGTGTGCCAAGTTGCCTGCAAGACAAACCAACTTTGAGCGCGAAAGTGGGAAAAACGCTTAAAAACCCTTAAAACCGGAACTTAACACGTATATTCTAGTATATGACTATGACTTTCAATTTTAACCACTTCAACACAATAAAATATAACAAATAGTGTTGTGTGCCAAGATGCGTGCAAAACAAACCAAGTTTGAGCTACTTTATGCGCAAAAGTGGCAAAAACGTTTTATAACCCTTAAAATTGTAACTTAACACGTAATTTCTAGCGTGTGACTATGATTTTCAATTATAACCCACTTCAACACAACAATATATACCAAATAGTGTTGTGTGCCAAGTTTCGTGCAAAACAAATCAAGTTTGAGCTACGTTATGCGCTAAAGTGGCAAAAACGCTTGAAAACCCTTAAAAGCTCAACTTAACACGCAATTTCTAGCATATGACTATGATTTTCAATTCTAACCACTTAAACACAATAATATATACCAAATAGTGTTGTGTGCCAAGTAGCCTGCAAGACAAACCAACTTTGAGCTACTTTATGCGCGAAAGTGGTTAAAACTCTTAAAAACTCTTAAAAGCGGAACTTAACACGTATTTTCTAGTATATGACTATGATTTTCAATTTTAACCACTTCAACACAATAAAATATAACAAATAGTGTTGTGTGCCAAGTTTCGTGCAAAACAAACCATGTTTGAGCTATTTTATGCGCAAAAGTGGCAAAAACACTTAAAATCCCAACTTAACACGTAATTTTCTAGCATATGACTATGATTTTCATTTTTAACCACTTCAACACAATAATATATACCAAATAGTGTTGTGTGCCAAGTTTCGTGCAAAACAAATCAAGTTTGAGCTACGTTATGCGCTAAAGTGGCAAAAACGCTTGAAAACCCTTAAAAGCTCAACTTAACACGCAATTTCTAGCATATGACTATGATTTTCAATTCTAACCACTTAAACACAATAATATATACCAAATAGTGTTGTGTGCCAAGTAGCCTGCAAGACAAACCAACTTTGAGCTACTTTATGCGCGAAAGTGGTTAAAACTCTTAAAAACTCTTAAAAGCGGAACTTAACACGTATTTTCTAGTATATGACTATGATTTTCAATTTTAACCACTTCAACACAATAAAATATAACAAATAGTGTTGTGTGCCAAGTTTCGTGCAAAACAAACCATGTTTGAGCTATTTTATGCGCAAAAGTGGCAAAAACACTTAAAAACTTTTAAAATCGCAACTTAACACGTAATTTATAGCATATGACTATGATTTTCAATTCTAACCACTTCAACACAATAAAATATACCAAATAGTGTTGTGTGCCAAGTTGCGTGCAAAATAAACGAACTTTGAGCTACTTTATGCGCAAAAGTGGCAAAAACGCTTTAAAACCTTTAAAATCGTAACTTAATACGTAATTTCTAGCGTTGACTATGATTTTCAATTCTAACCCACTTGAACACAACAATATATACCAAATAGTGTTGTGTGCCAAGTTTCGTACAAAACAAATCAAGTTTGAGCTACTTTATGCGCTAAAGTGGCAAAAATGCTTGAAAACCCTTAAAAGCTCGACTTAATACGTAATTTCTAGCATATGACTATGATTTTCCAATTCTAAACCACTTCAACACAATTATATATCCCAAACAATATTCTGTGCCTAGTTTGGTGCAAAACAAACCAAGTTTGAGCTACTTTATGCGCAAAAGTGGCAAAAACGCTTCAAAACCCTTAAAATCGCAACTTAACACGTAATTTCTAGCGCATGACTATGATTTTCAATTCTAACCCACTTCAACACAACAATATATACCTAATAGTGTTGTGTGCCAAGTTTCGTGCAAAACAAATCAAATTTGAGCTACTTTATGCGCAAAAGTGGCAAAAATGCTTGAAAACCCTTAAAAGCTCAACTTAACACGCAATTTCTAGCATATGACTATGATTTTTAAATTCTAACCACTTAAACACAATAATATATACCAAATAGTGTTGTGTGCCAAGTTTATGCAAGACAAACCAACTTTGAGCTACTTTATGCGCAAAAGTGGCAAAAAACGCTTAAAAACCCTTAAAGCGCAATTAACACGTATTTTCTAGTATATGACTATGATTTTTCAATTTTTACCACTTCAACACAATAATATATACCAAATAGTGTTGTGTGCCAACCTTTCGTGCAAAACAAACAACTTTGAGCAACTTTATGCGCAAAAGTGGCAAAAACGCTTTAAAACCCTTAAAATCGTAACTTAACACGTAATTTCTAGCGTGTGACTCTGATTTTCAATTCTAACCCACTTCAACACAACAATAAATACCAAATAGTTTTGTATGCCAAGTTTCGTACAAAAGAAATCAAGTTTGAGCTACTTTATGCGCTAAAGTGGCAAAAACGCTTGAAAACCCTCAAAAGCTCAACTTAACACGCAATTTCTAGCATATGACTATGATTTTCAAATCTAACCACTTAAACACAATAATATATACCAAATAGTGTTGTGTGCCAAGTTGCCTGCAAGACAAACCAACTTTGAGCGCGAAAGTGGGAAAAACGCTTAAAAACCGGAACTTAACACGTATATTCTAGTATATGACAATGACTTTCAATTTTAACCACTTCAACACAATAAAATATAACAAATAGTGTTGTGTGCCAAGTTTCGTGCAAAACAAACCATGTTTGAGCTACTTTATGCGCAAAAGTGGCAAAAACACTTAAAAACTTTCAAAATCGAAACTGAACACGTAATTTATAGCATATGACTATAATTTTCAATTCTAACCACTTCAACACAATAAAATATACCAAATAGTGTTGTGTGCCAAGTTGCGTGCAAAATAAACAACCTTTGAGCTACTTTATGCGCAAAAGTCGCAAAAACGCTTAAAAACCCCGTAAAAGCTCAACTTAACACGTAATTTCTAGCATGTGACTTTGATTTTTAATTCTAACCACTTCAACACAATAATATATCCCAAATAGTGTTGTGTGCCAAGTTACATGCAAAACAAACCCAGTTTGAGCCACTTTATGCGAAAAAGTGGCAAAAATTCTTAAAAACCCTTAAAAGCTCAAATTAACACGTAATTTCTAGCATATGACTATGATTTTCAATTCTAACCACTTCAACACAATAATATATTTAAAACAGTGTTGTGTGCCTAGTTTCATGCAAAACAAACCAAGTTTGAGCTACTTTATGCGCAAAGTTGGCAAAAACGCATAAAAACCCTTAAAAGCTCAACTTAACACGTAATTTCTAGCATAATACTATGATTTTAAATTCTAACCACTTCAACAAAATAATATATTCCAAACAGTGTTGTGCGCCTAGTTTTGTGCAAAACAAACCAAGTTTGAGCTACTTTATGCGCAAAAGTGGCAAAAAACGGTTTAAAACCCTTAAAATCGCAACTTAACACGTAATTTCTAGCGTATGAATATGATTTTCAATTAAAACCCACTTCAATACAATATATACCAAATATTGTTGTGTGCCAATTTTCGTGCAAAACAAATCAAGTTTGAGCTATTTTATGCGCTAAATTGGCAAAAACGCTTGAAAACCCATAAATGCTCAACTTAACACGCAATTTCTAACATATGACTATGATTTTCAATTCTAACCACTTAAACACAATAATATATACCAAATAGTGTTGTGTGCCAAGTTGCGTGCAAAACAAACCAAGTTTGAGCTTCTTTATGCGCAAAAGTGGCAAAAACGCTTAAAAACCCTTAAAAGCTCAACTTAACACGTAATTTCTAGCATAAGAGTAAGATTTTCAATTCTAACCACTTCAACACAATAATATATACCAAATAGTTTTGTGTGCAAAGTTACGTGCAAAACAAACCAAGTTTGAGCTACTTTATGCGCAAATGTGGCAAAAACGCTTAAAAACCCTTAAAATCGCAACTTAACACGTATTCTAACACATGACTATGATTTTTAATTTTAACTATTTCAAAACAATAATATATACCAAATAGTGTTGTGTGCCATGTTTCGTTGAAAACAAATCAAGTTTGAGCTACTTTAAGCGCAAAAGTGGCAAAAACGCTTAAAAACCCTTAAAAGCTCAACTTAACACGTAATTTCTAGCATATGACTATGATTTTCATTTTTAACCACTTCAACACAATCATATATACCAAATAGTGTTGTGTGCCAACGTTCGTACAAAACAAAACCAGGTTTGAGCTACTCTATGCGCTCAAGTGGCAAGAACGCTTAAAAACGCATAAAATCTCAACTTAATACGTAATTTCTAGCAAATGACTATGATTTTAAATTCTAACCACTTTAACACAACAATATATAATAAAAAGTATTGTGTGCCAAGTTTCGTGCAAAACAAACCAAGTTTATTTTATACGCAAAAGTGACAAAAACGCTTAAAAACGCATAAAATCTCAACTTAACACGTAATTTCTAGCATATGACTATGATTTTCAATTCTAACCACTTCAACACAATAATATATCCCAAATAGTGTTGTGTGCAAAACAAACCAAGTTTGAGCTACTTTATACGAAAAAGTGGCAAAAACTCTTAAAAACCCTTAAAAGCTCAAATTAACACGTAATTTCTAGCATATGACTCTGATTTTCAATTCTAACCACTTCAACACAATAATATATTTCAAACAGTGTTGTGTGCCTAGTTTCGTGCAAAACAAACAAAGTTTGAGCTACATTATGCGCAAAGTTGGCAAAAACGCATAAAAACCCTTAAGAGCGCAACTTAACACGTAATTTCTAACATATGACTATGATTTTTATTTTTAACCATTTCATCACAATAATATATACAAAATAGTGTTGTGTGCCTAATTTCGTAGAAAACATATCAAGTTTGAGCTACTTTATGCGCAAAAGTGGCAAAAACGCTTAAAAACCCTTAAAAGCTCAACTTAACACGTAACTTCTAGCATATGACTATTTTCAATTTTTAACCACTTCAACACAATAATATATACCAAATAGTGTTGTGTGCCAAGTTTCGTACAAAACAAAACCAGGTTTGAGCTACTCTATGCGCTAAAGTAGTAAGAACGCTTAAAAATGCATAAAATCTCAACTTAACACGTAATTTCTAGCATATGACTATGATTTTAAATTCTATCCACTTCAACACAATAATATATTACCAAATAGTATTGTGTGCCAAGTTTCATGCAAAACAAACCAAGTTTGAGCTACTTTATGCGCAAAAGTGGCAAAAACGCTTAAAAACCGTTTAAATCGCAACTTAACACGTAATTTCTAGCAAATGAATATAATTTTCATTTTTAACCTCTTCAACCCAATAATATATACCAAATAGTGTTGTCTGCCAAGTTGCGTGCAAAACAAACAAAGTTTGAGCTACTTTATGCGCAAAAGTGGCAAAAACGCTTAAAAACCCTTAAAATCCCAACTTAACACGTAATTTTCTAGCATATGACTATGATTTTCATTTTTAACCACTTCAACACAATAATATATACCAAATAGTGTTGTGTGCCAAGTTTAGTGCAAAACAAAACCAGGTGTGAGCTACTCTATGCGCTAAAGTGGCAAGAACGCTTAAAAACGCATAAATATGCAACTTAACACATAATTTCTAGCATATGACTATGATTTTAAACTTTAACCACTTCAACCCAATAATATATACCAAATAGTATTGTGTGCCATGTTTTGTGGAAAAAAAAACCAAGTTTGAGCTACTTTATGCGCAAAAGTGGCAAAAACGCTTAAAAACCGTTTAAATCGCAACTTTACACGTAATTTCTAGCATATGAATATAATTTTCATTTTTTACCTCTTCAACACAATAATATATCCCAAATAGTGTTGTGTGCCAAGTTGCGTGCAAAACAAACCAAGTTTGAGCTACTTTATGCGAAAAAGTGGCAAAAACTCTTAAAAACCCTTAAAAGCTCAAATTAACACGTAATTTCTAGCATATGACTCTGATTTTCAATTCTAACCACTTCAACACAATAATATATTTCAAACAGTGTTGTGTGCCTAGTTTCGTGCAAAACAAACCAAGTTTGAGCTACTTTATGCGCAAAGTTGGCAAAAACGCATAAAAACCCCTTAAAAGCTCAACTTAACACGTAATTTCTAGCATATGACTATGATTTAAATTCTAACCACTTCAACACAATAATATAAACCAGATAGTGTTGTGTGCAAAGTTGCGTGCAAAACAAACCAAGTTTGAGCTCCTTTATGCGCAAATGTGGCAAAAACGCATAAAAACCCCTAAAATCGCAACTTAACACGTAATTTCTAACATATGACTATGATTTTTATTTTTAACCATTTCAACACAATAATATATACAAAATAGTGTTGTGTGCCAAGTTTCGTTGAAAACATATCAAGTTTGAGCTACTTTATGCGCAAAAGTGGCAAAAACGCTTAAAAACCCTTAAAAGCTCAACTTAACACGTAATTTCTAGCATATGACTATTTTCAATTTTTAACCACTTCAACACAATAATATATACCAAATAGTGTTGTGTGCCAAGTTTCGTACAAAACAAAACCAGGTTTGAGCTACTCTATGCGCTAAAGTGGTAAGAACGCTTAAAAATGCATAAAATCTCAACTTAACACGTAATTTCTAGCATATGACTATGATTTTAAATTCTATCCACTTCAACACAATAATATATACCAAATAGTATTGTGTGCCAAGTTTCATGCAAAACAAACCAAGTTTGAGCTACTTTATGCGCAAAAGTGGAAAAAACGCTTAAAAACCGTTTAAATCGCAACTTAACACGTAATTTCTAGCATATGAATATAATTTTCATTTTTAACCTCTTCAACCCAATAATATATACCAAATAGTGTTGTCTGCCAAGTTGCGTGCAAAACAAACAAAGTTTGAGCTACTTTATGCGCAAAAGTGGCAAAAACGCTTAAAAACCCTTAAAAATCCCAACTTAACACGTAATTTTCTAGCATATGACTATGATTTTCATTTTTAACCACTTCAACACAATAATATATATCAAATAGTGTTGTGTGCCAAGTTTAGTGCACAACAAAACCAGGTGTGAGCTACTCTATGCGCTAAAGTGGCAAGAACGCTTAAAAACGCATAAATATGCAACTTAACACATAATTTCTAGCATATGACTATGATTTTAAACTTTAACCACTTCAACCCAATAATATATACCAAATAGTATTGTGTGCCATGTTTTGTGGAAAAAAAACCAAGTTTGAGCTACTTTATGCGCAAAAGTGGCAAAAACGCTTAAAAACCGTTTAAATCGCAACTTTACACGTAATTTCTAGCATATGAATATAATTTTCATTTTTTACCTCTTCAACACAATAATATATCCCAAATAGTGTTGTGTGCCAAGTTGCGTGCAAAACAAACCAAGTTTGAGCTACTTTATGCGAAAAAGTGGCAAAAACTCTTAAAAACCCTTAAAAGCTCAAATTAACACGTAATTTCTAGCATATGACTCTGATTTTCAATTCTAACCACTTCAACACAATAATATATTTCAAACAGTGTTGTGTGCCTAGTTTCGTGCAAAACAAACCAAGTTTGAGCTACTTTATGCGCAAAGTTGGCAAAAACGCATAAAAACCCCTTAAAAGCTCAACTTAACACGTCATTTCTAGCATATGACTATGATTTAAATTCTAACCACTTCAACACAATAATATAAACCAGATAGTGTTGTGTGCAAAGTTGCGTGCAAAACAAACCAAGTTTGAGCTCCTTTATGCGCAAATGTGGCAAAAACGCATAAAAACCCCTAAAATCGCAACTTAACACGTAATTTCTAACATATGACTATGATTTTTATTTTTAACCATTTCAACACAATAATATATACAAAATAGTGTTGTGTGCCAAGTTTCGTTGAAAACATATCAAGTTTGAGCTACTTTATGCGCAAAAGTGGCAAAAACGCTTAAAAACCCTTAAAAGCTCAACTTAACACGTAATTTCTAGCATATGACTATTTTCAATTTTTAACCACTTCAACACAATAATATATACCAAATAGTGTTGTGTGCCAAGTTTCGTACAAAACAAAACCAGGTTTGAGCTACTCTATGCGCTAAAGTGGTAAGAACGCTTAAAAATGCATAAAATCTCAACTTAACACGTAATTTCTAGCATATGACTATGATTTTAAATTCTATCCACTTCAACACAATAATATATACCAAATAGTATTGTGTGCCAAGTTTCATGCAAAACAAACCAAGTTTGAGCTACTTTATGCGCAAAAGTGGAAAAAACGCTTAAAAACCGTTTAAATCGCAACTTAACACGTAATTTCTAGCATATGAATATAATTTTCATTTTTAACCTCTTCAACCCAATAATATATACCAAATTGTGTTGTCTGCCAAGTTGCGTGCAAAACAAACAAAGTTTGAGCTACTTTATGCGCAAAAGTGGCAAAAACGCTTTAAAAACCCTTAAAATCCCAACTTAACACGTAATTTTCTAGCATATGACTATGATTTTCATTTTTAACCACTTCAACACAATAATATATACCAAATAGTGTTGTGTGCCAAGTTTAGTGCAAAACAAAACCAGGTGTGAGCTACTCTATGCGCTAAAGTGGCAAGAACGCTTAAAAACGCATAAAAATGCAACTTAACACATAATTTCTAGCATATGACTATGATTTTAAACTTTAACCACTTCAACCCAATAATATATACCAAATAGTATTGTGTGCCATGTTTTGTGGAAAAAAAAACCAAGTTTGAGCTACTTTATGCGCAAAAGTGGCAAAAACGCTTAAAAACCGTTTAAATCGCAACTTTACACGTAATTTCTAGCATATGAATATAATTTTCATTTTTTACCTCTTCAACACAATAATATATCCCAAATAGTGTTGTGTGCCAAGTTGCGTGCAAAACAAACCAAGTTTGAGCTACTTTATGCGAAAAAGTGGCAAAAACTCTTAAAAACCCTTAAAAGCTCAAATTAACACGTAATTTCTAGCATATGACTCTGATTTTCAATTCTAACCACTTCAACACAATAATATATTTCAAACAGTGTTGTGTGCCTAGTTTCGTGCAAAACAAACCAAGTTTGAGCTACTTTATGCGCAAAGTTGGCAAAAACGCATAAAAACCCCTTAAAAGCTCAACTTAACACGTAATTTCTAGCATATGACTATGATTTAAATTCTAACCACTTCAACACAATAATATAAACCAGATAGTGTTGTGTGCAAAGTTGCGTGCAAAACAAACCAAGTTTGAGCTCCTTTATGCGCAAATGTGGCAAAAACGCATAAAAACCCCTAAAATCGCAACTTAACACGTAATTTCTAACATATGACTATGATTTTTATTTTTAACCATTTCAACACAATAATATATACAAAATAGTGTTGTGTGCCAAGTTTCGTTGAAAACATATCAAGTTTGAGCTACTTTATGCGCAAAAGTGGCAAAAACGCTTAAAAACCCTTAAAAGCTCAACTTAACACGTAATTTCTAGCATATGACTATTTTCAATTTTTAACCACTTCAACACAATAATATATACCAAATAGTGTTGTGTGCCAAGTTTCGTACAAAACAAAACCAGGTTTGAGCTACTCTATGCGCTAAAGTGGTAAGAACGCTTAAAAATGCATAAAATCTCAACTTAACACGTAATTTCTAGCATATGACTATGATTTTAAATTCTATCCACTTCAACACAATAATATATACCAAATAGTATTGTGTGCCAAGTTTCATGCAAAACAAACCAAGTTTGAGCTACTTTATGCGCAAAAGTGGAAAAAACGCTAAAAAACCGTTTAAATCGCAACTTAACACGTAATTTCTAGCATATGAATATAATTTTCATTTTTAACCTCTTCAACCCAATAATATATACCAAATTGTGTTGTCTGCCAAGTTGCGTGCAAAACAAACAAAGTTTGAGCTACTTTATGCGCAAAAGTGGCAAAAACGCTTAAAAACCCTTAAAATCCCAACTTAACAAGTAATTTTCTAGCATATGACTATGATTTTCATTTTTAACCACTTCAACACAATAATATATACCAAATAGTGTTGTGTGCCAAGTTTAGTGCAAAACAAAACCAGGTGTGAGCTACTCTATGCGCTAAAGTGGCAAGAACGCTTAAAAACGCATAAAAATGCAACTTAACACATAATTTCTAGCATATGACTATGATTTTAAACTTTAACCACTTCAACACAATAATATATACCAAATAGTATTGTGTGCCATGTTTTGTGGAAAAAAAACCAAGTTTGAGCTACTTTATGCGCAAAAGTGGCAAAAACGCTTAAAAACCGTTTAAATCGCAACTTTACACGTAATTTCTAGCATATGAATATAATTTTCATTTTTTACCTCTTCAACACAATAATATATCCCAAATAGTGTTGTGTGCCAAGTTGCGTGCAAAACAAACCAAGTTTGAGCTACTTTATGCGAAAAAGTGGCAAAAACTCTTAAAAACCCTTAAAAGCTCAAATTAACACGTAATTTCTAGCATATGACTCTGATTTTCAATTCTAACCACTTCAACACAATAATATATTTCAAACAGTGTTGTGTGCCCTAGTTTCGTGCAAAACAAACCAAGTTTGAGCTACTTTATGCGCAAAGTTGGCAAAAACGCATAAAAACCCCTTAAAAGCTCAACTTAACACGTAATTTCTAGCATATGACTATGATTTAAATTCTAACCACTTCAACACAATAATATAAACCAGATAGTGTTGTGTGCAAAGTTGCGTGCAAAACAAACCAAGTTTGAGCTCCTTTATGCGCAAATGTGGCAAAAACGCATAAAAACCCCTAAAATCGCAACTTAACACGTAATTTCTAACATATGACTATGATTTTTATTTTTAACCATTTCAACACAATAATATATACAAAATAGTGTTGTGTGCCAAGTTTCGTTGAAAACATATCAAGTTTGAGCTACTTTATGCGCAAAAGTGGCAAAAAACGCTTAAAAAACCCTTAAAAGCTCAACTTAACACGTAATTTCTAGCATATGACTATTTTCAATTTTTAACCACTTCAACACAATAATATATACCAAATAGTGTTGTGTGCCAAGTTTCGTACAAAACAAAACCAGGTTTGAGCTACTCTATGCGCTAAAGTGGTAAGAACGCTTAAAAATGCATAAAATCTCAACTTAACACGTAATTTCTAGCATATGACTATGATTTTAAATTCTATCCACTTCAACACAATAATATATACCAAATAGTATTGTGTGCCAAGTTTCATGCAAAACAAACCAAGTTTGAGCTACTTTATGCGCAAAAGTGGCAAAAACGCTTAAAAACCGTTTAAATCGCAACTTAACACGTAATTTCTAGCATATGAATATAATTTTCATTTTTAACCTCTTCAACCCAATAATATATACCAAATTGTGTTGTCTGCCAAGTTGCGTGCAAAACAAACAAAGTTTGAGCTACTTTATGCGCAAAAGTGGCAAAAACGCTTAAAAACACTTAAAATCCCAACTTAACACGTAATTTTCTAGCATATGACTATGATTTTCATTTTTAACCACTTCAACACAATAATATATACCAAATAGTGTTGTGTGCCAAGTTTAGTGCAAAACAAAACCAGGTGTGAGCTACTCTATGCGCTAAAGTGGCAAGAACGCTTAAAAACGCATAAAAATGCAACTTAACACATAATTTCTAGCATATGACTATGATTTTAAACTTTAACAACTTCAACACAATAATATATACCAAATAGTATTGTGTGCCATGTTTTGTGGAAAAAAAACCAAGTTTGAGCTACTTTATGCGCAAAAGTGGCAAAAAACGCTTAAAAACCGTTTTAAATCGCAACTTTACACGTAATTTCTAGCATATGAATATAATTTTCATTTTTTACCTCTTCAACACAATAATATATCCCAAATAGTGTTGTGTGCCAAGTTGCGTGCAAAACAAACCAAGTTTGAGCTACTTTATGCGAAAAAGTGGCAAAAACTCTTAAAAACCCTTAAAAGCTCAAATTAACACGTAATTTCTAGCATATGACTCTGATTTTCAATTCTAACCACTTCAACACAATAATATATTTCAAACAGTGTTGTGTGCCTAGTTTCGTGCAAAACAAACCAAGTTTGAGCTACTTTATGCGCAAAGTTGGCAAAAACGCATAAAAACCCCTTAAAAGCTCAACTTAACACGTAATTTCTAGCATATGACTATGATTTAAATTCTAACCACTTCAACACAATAATATAAACCAGATAGTGTTGTGTGCAAAGTTGCGTGCAAAACAAACCAAGTTTGAGCTCCTTTATGCGCAAATGTGGCAAAAACGCATAAAAACCCCTAAAATCGCAACTTAACACGTAATTTCTAACATATGACTATGATTTTTATTTTTAACCATTTCAACACAATAATATATACAAAATAGTGTTGTGTGCCAAGTTTCGTTGAAAACATATCAAGTTTGAGCTACTTTATGCGCAAAAGTGGCAAAAACGCTTAAAAACCCTTAAAAGCTCAACTTAACACGTAATTTCTAGCATATGACTATTTTCAATTTTTAACCACTTCAACACAATAATATATACCAAATAGTGTTGTGTGCCAAGTTTCGTACAAAACAAAACCAGGTTTGAGCTACTCTATGCGCTAAAGTGGTAAGAACGCTTAAAAATGCATAAAATCTCAACTTAACACGTAATTTCTAGCATATGACTATGATTTTAAATTCTATCCACTTCAACACAATAATATATACCAAATAGTATTGTGTGCCAAGTTTCATGCAAAACAAACCAAGTTTGAGCTACTTTATGCGCAAAAGTGGCAAAAACGCTTAAAAACCGTTTAAATCGCAACTTAACACGTAATTTCTAGCATATGAATATAATTTTCATTTTTAACCTCTTCAACCCAATAATATATACCAAATTGTGTTGTCTGCCAAGTTGCGTGCAAAACAAACAAAGTTTGAGCTACTTTATGCGCAAAAGTGGCAAAAACGCTTAAAAACCCTTAAAATCCCAACTTAACACGTAATTTTCTAGCATATGACTATGATTTTCATTTTTAACCACTTCAACACAATAATATATACCAAATAGTGTTGTGTGCCAATTTTAGTGCAAAACAAAACCAGGTGTGAGCTACTCTATGCGCTAAAGTGGCAAGAACGCTTAAAAACGCATAAAAATGCAACTTAACACATAATTTCTAGCATATGACTATGATTTTAAACTTTAACAACTTCAACACAATAATATATACCAAATAGTATTGTGTGCCATGTTTTGTGGAAAAAAAACCAAGTTTGAGCTACTTTATGCGCAAAAGTGGCAAAAACGCTTAAAAAACCGTTTTAAATCGCAACTTTACACGTAATTTCTAGCATATGAATATAATTTTCATTTTTTACCTCTTCAACACAATAATATATCCCAAATAGTGTTGTGTGCCAAGTTGCGTGCAAAACAAACCAAGTTTGAGCTACTTTATGCGAAAAAGTGGCAAAAACTCTTAAAAACCCTTAAAAGCTCAAATTAACACGTAATTTCTAGCATATGACTCTGATTTTCAATTCTAACCACTTCAACACAATAATATATTTCAAACAGTGTTGTGTGCCTAGTTTCGTGCAAAACAAACCAAGTTTGAGCTACTTTATGCGCAAAGTTGGCAAAAACGCATAAAAACCCCTTAAAAGCTCAACTTAACACGTAATTTCTAGCATATGACTATGATTTAAATTCTAACCACTTCAACACAATAATATAAACCAGATAGTGTTGTGTGCAAAGTTGCGTGCAAAACAAACCAAGTTTGAGCTCCTTTATGCGCAAATGTGGCAAAAACGCATAAAAACCCCCTAAAATCGCAACTTAACACGTAATTTCTAACATATGACTATGATTTTTATTTTTAACCATTTCAACACAATAATATATACAAAATAGTGTTGTGTGCCAAGTTTCGTTGAAAACATATCAAGTTTGAGCTACTTTATGCGCAAAAGTGGCAAAAACGCTTAAAAACCCTTAAAAGCTCAACTTAACACGTAATTTCTAGCATATGACTATTTTCAATTTTTAACCACTTCAACACAATAATATATACCAAATAGTGTTGTGTGCCAAGTTTCGTACAAAACAAAAACCAGGTTTGAGCTACTCTATGCGCTAAAGTGGTAAGAACGCTTAAAAATGCATAAAATCTCAACTTAACACGTAATTTCTAGCATATGACTATGATTTTAAATTCTATCCACTTCAACACAATAATATATACCAAATAGTATTGTGTGCCAAGTTTCATGCAAAACAAACCAAGTTTGAGCTACTTTATGCGCAAAAGTGGCAAAAAACGCTTAAAAACCGTTTTAAATCGCAACTTAACACGTAATTTCTAGCATATGAATATAATTTTCATTTTTAACCTCTTCAACCCAATAATATATACCAAATTGTGTTGTCTGCCAAGTTGCGTGCAAAACAAACAAAGTTTGAGCTACTTTATGCGCAAAAGTGGCAAAAAACGCTTAAAAACCCTTAAAATCCCAACTTAACACGTAATTTTCTAGCATATGACTATGATTTTCATTTTTAACCACTTCAACACAATAATATATACCAAATAGTGTTGTGTGCCAAGTTTCGTGCAAAACAAAACCAGGTGAGAGCTACTCCCTGCGCTAAAGTGGCAAGAACGCTTAAAAACGCATAAAAATGCAACTTAACACATAATTTCTAGCATATGACTATGATTTTAAACTTTAACCACTTGCAACACAATAATATATACCAAATAGTATTGTGTGCCATGTTTCGTGCAAAAAAAACCAAGTTTGAGCCACTTTATGCGCAAAAGTGGCAAAAACGCTTAAAAAACCGTTTAAATCGCAACTTAACACGTAATTTCTAGCATATGACTATAATTTTCATTTTTTACCTCTTCAACACAATAATATATCCCAAATAATGTTGTGTGCCATGTTGCGTGCAAAACAAACCAAGTTTGAGCTACTTTATGCGAAAAAGTGGCAAAAACTCTTAAAAACCCTTAAAAGCTCAAATTAACACGTAATTTCTAGCATATGACTCTGATTTTCAATTCTAACCACTTCAACACAATAATATATTTCAAACAGTGTTGTGTGCCTAGTTTCGTGCAAAACAAACCAAGTTTGAGATACTTTATGCGCAAAGTTGGCAAAAACGCATAAAAACCCTTAAAAGCTCAACTTAACACGTAATTTCTAGCATATGACTATGATTTAAATTCTAACCAGTTCAACACAATAATATAAACCAGATAGTGTTGTGTGCAAAGTTGCGTGCAAAACAAACCAAGTTTGAGCTCCTTTATGCGCAAATGTGGCAAAAACGCATAAAAACCCCTAAAATCGCAACTTAACACGTAATTTCAAACATATGACTATGATTTTTATTTTTAACCATTTCAACACAATAATATATACAAAATAGTGTTGTGTGCCAAGTTTCGTTGAAAACATATCAAGTTTGAGCTACTTTATGCGCAAAAAGTGGCAAAAACGCTTAAAAACCCTTAAAAGCTCAACTTAACACGTAATTTCTAGCATATGACTATTTTCAATTTTTAACCACTTCAACACAATAATATATACCAAATAGTGTTGTGTGCCAAGTTTCGTACAAAACAAAACCAGGTTTGAGCTACTCTATGCGCTAAAGTGGTAAGAACGCTTAAAAATGCATAAAATCTCAACTTAACACGTAATTTCTAGCATATGACTATGATTTTAAATTCTATCCACTTCAACACAATAATATATACCAAATAGTATTGTGTGCCAAGTTTCATGCAAAACAAACCAAGTTTGAGCTACTTTATGCGCAAAAGTGGCAAAAAACGCTTAAAAACCGTTTAAATCGCAACTTAACACGTAATTTCTAGCATATGAATATAATTTTCATTTTTAACCTCTTCAACCCAATAATATATACCAAATTGTGTTGTCTGCCAAGTTGCGTGCAAAACAAACAAAGTTTGAGCTACTTTATGCGCAAAAGTGGCAAAAACGCTTAAAAACCCTTAAAATCCCAACTTAACACGTAATTTTCTAGCATATGACTATGATTTTCATTTTTAACCACTTCAACACAATAATATATACCAAATAGTGTTGTGTGCCAAGTTTAGTGCAAAACAAAACCAGGTGAGAGCTACTCCCTGCGCTAAAGTGGCAAGAACGCTTAAAAACGCATAAAAATGCAACTTAACACATAATTTCTAGCATATGACTATGATTTTAAACTTTAACCACTTCAACACAATAATATATACCAAATAGTATTGTGTGCCATGTTTCGTGCAAAAAAAACCAAGTTTGAGCCACTTTATGCGCAAAAGTGGCAAAAAACGCTTAAAAACCGTTTAAATCGCAACTTAACACGTAATTTCTAGCATATGACTATAATTTTCATTTTTTACCTCTTCAACACAATAATATATCCCAAATAATGTTGTGTGCCATGTTGCGTGCAAAACAAACCAAGTTTGAGCTACTT
>NC_080049.1:4383742-4416592 GCF_026212465.1 Amaranthus tricolor | reverse complement strand
CTGTGCCAATTTTGGTGCAAAAAAAAACCAAGTTTGAGCAACTTTATGCGCAAGAGGCGAAAAAAAACGCTTAAAAACCCTTAAAATCGAAACTTAACACTTAATTTCTAGCATATGACTATGAATTTCTTGCATATGACTATGATTATCAATTCTAACCACTTCAGCACAGTAATATATAACCAATAATGTAGTTGGCCAAGATTCGTGCAAAACAAACCAAGTTTGAGCTACTTTGTGCGCAAAAGTGGCAAAAACGCTTAAAAACCCTTAAAATCGCAACTTAACACGTAATTTCTAGCATATGACTATGATTTTCGATTCTAACAACTTCCACACAATAAATTATACTAAATAGTGTTGAGTGCAAAGTTTCGTGCAAAACAAACCAAGTTTGAGCTACTTTACGCGCAAGAGGGGAAAAAATGCTAAAAAAAACCCTTAAAATTGCAACTTAATACGTAATTTGTAGCATATGACTATGATTTTAAATTCTCACCACTTTACACAATAATATATACCAAACAGTGTTATGTGCCAAGTTTGGTGCAAAACAAACCAAGTATGAGCTACATTATGCGCAAAAGTGGCAAAAACGCCTAAAAACGTTTAAAATCGTAACTTAGCACGTAATTTCTAGCATATGACTATGATTTTCAATTGTAACCACTTCAACACAATAATATATACCAATTAGTGTTGTGTGCCAAGTTACGTGCAAAACAAACCATGTTTGAGGCATTTTATGCGCAAAAGTGGCAAAAACGCTTAAAAACCCTTAAAATCGCAACTTAACACGCAATTTCTATTATATGACTATGATTTTCAATTATAAGAACTTCAACACAATAATATATACCAAATAGTGTTGTGTGCCAAGTTTCATACAGAACAAACCAAGTTTGTGCTACTTTATGCGCAAAAGGGGGAAAAAAACGCTTAAAAACCCTTAAAATCGTAACTTAACACGTAATTTCTATTATATGACTATAATTTTATATTCTCATTACTTCAACACAATAATATATACCAAATAGTGTTTTGTGCCAAGTTTCGTGCAAAACAAACCAAGTTTGAGCTACTTTATGCGCAAAAGTGGAAAAAAAAACGCTTAAAAACCCTTAGAATCGTAACTTAACACGTAATTTGTAGCATATGACTATGATTTTCAATTCTAACCACTTCAACACAATAATATATACCAAATAGTGTTGTGTGCCATGTTTAGTGCAAAACAAACCAAGTTTAAGCTACTTTATGCGCAAAAGTGGAAAAAACGCTCAAAAACCCTTAAAATCGTAACTTAACACGTAATTTCTAGCATATGAGTATGATTTTAAATTCTAACCACTTAAACAAAATAATATATATACAAAACAGTTTTGTGTGCCAAGTTTGAGCTAGTTTATGGGCAAAAGTGGAAAAAACGCTTAAAAACCCCTGAAAATCGCAACTTAACACGTAATTTCTAGCATAAGACTTTGATTGTCAATTCTAACCACTTCAACAAAATAATTTATGCCAAACAGTGTTGTGTGCTTAGTTTGGTGCAAAACAATCCAAGTTTGAGCAAATTTATGCGCAAAAATGGCAAAAAACGCTTTAAAAACCCTTAGAATAGCAACTTAACACGTAATTTCTAGCATATGACTATCATTTTTAATTCTAAGCACTTCAACACAATTATATATACCAAATAGAGTTGTGTGCTATGCTACGTGTGAATAAACCAAGTTTGAGCTACTTTATGCGCAAGAGAGGAAAAAATGCTTTAAAACCCTTAAAATCGCAACTTAACACGTAATTTCTAGCATATGACTATGATTTTAAATTCTAACCACTTCAACATAATAATGTATACCAAATACTATTGTGTGCCAAGTTGCGTGCAAAACAAACCAAGTTTGAGCTATTTTATGCGTAAAAGTGGCAAAAACGCTTAAAAACCCTTAAAAGCAGAACATAACACGTAATTTCTAGCATATGACTATGATTTTCATTTCTAACAACTTCCACACAATAATATATATGAAATAGTGTTGTGTGCCATGTTTCGTGCAAAACAAACCAAGTTTGAGCTACATTATGAGTAAGAGGGGAAAAAACGCTTAAAAAACCGTTAAAATCGCAACTTAACACGTAATTTCTTGAATATAACTACGATTTTAAATTCTAACCACTTCAACACAATAATATTTACCAAACAGTGTTGTGTTCCAAGTTTGGTGCAAAACAAACCAAGTTTGAGCTACTTTATGCGCAAAAGTGGCAAAAACGCTTAAAAACCCTTAAAAGCTCAACTTAACACGTAATTTCTAGCATATGACTATTATTTTCAATTCTAACCACTTCAACACAATAATATATACAAAATACTTTTCTGTGCCAAGGTTTGTGAAAAACAAACCAAGTTTTATGGGCAAAAGTGGGCAAAAACGCTTCAAAACCCTTAAAATCGCACCTTAACACGTAATTTATAGCATATGACTAAGATTTTCAATTCTAACTACTTCAACACAATAATATATAGCAAATAGTGTTGTGTGCCAAGTTTGGTGCAAAACAAACCAAGTTTGAGCCACTTTATGCACAAAAGTGGCAAAAACGCTTAAAAACAATTTAACTTAACACGTAATTTATAGCATATGACTATGATTTTCAATTTTAACCACTTGAACACAATAATATATACCAAATACTGTTGTGTACCAAGTTTCGTACAAAACAAATCAAGTATGAGCTACTTTATGCGCCAAAGTGGCCAAAACGCTTAAAAACTCTTAAAATCGCAACTTAACACGTAATTTCTAGCATATAACTATTATTTTTGATTCTAACAACTTCCACACAATAATATATACCAAATAGTGTTGTGTGCCAAGTTTAGTGCAAAAAAAACCAAGTTTAAGCTACCTTATGCGCAAAAGTGGAAAAAAACGCTCAAAAACCCTTAAAATCGTAACTTAACACGTAATTTCTAGCATATGAGTATGATTTTAAATTCTAACCACTTAAACAAAATAATATATATACAAAACAGTTTTTGTGTGCCAAGTTTGAGCTAGTTTATGGGCAAAAGTGGAAAAAAACGCTTAAAAACCCTGAAAATCGCAACTTAACACGTAATTTCTAGCATAAGACTTTGATTGTCAATTCTAACCACTTCAACAAAATAATTTATGCCAAACAGTGTTGTGTGCTTAGTTTGGTGTAAAACAATCCATGTTTGAGCAAATTTATGCGCAAAAATGGCAAAAAACGCTTTTAAAACCCTTAAAATAGCAACTTAACACGTAATTTCTAGCATATGACCATCATTTTTAATTCTAAGCACTTCAACACAATTATATATACCAAATAGAGTTGTGTGCCATGCTACGTGTAAATAAACCAAGTTTGAGCTACTTTATGCGCAAGAGAGGAAAAAATGCTTTAAAACCCTTAAAATCGCAACTTAACACGTAATTTCTAGCATATGACAATGATTTTAAATTCTAACCACTTCAACATAATAATGTATACCCAAATACTGTTGTGTGCCAAGTTGCGTGCAAAACATACAAGTTTGAGCTATTTTATGCGCAAAAGTGGCATAAACGCTTAAAAACCCTTTAAAGCAGAACATAACACGTAATTTCTAGCATATGACTATGATTTTCAATTCTAACAACTTCCACACAATAATATATATGAAATAGTGTTGTGTGCCATGTTTCGTGCAAAACAAACCAAGTTTGAGCTACATTATGAGTAAGAGGGGAAAAAAACGCTAAAAAACCCTTAAAATCGCAACTTAACACGTAATTTCAAGAATATAACTACGATTTTAAATTCTAACCACTTCAACACAATAATATTTACCAAACAGTGTTGTGTTCAAAGTTTGGTGTAAAACAAACCAAGTTTGAGCTACTTTATGCGCAAAAGTGGCAAAAAACGCTTAAAAACACTTAAAAGCTCAACTTAACACGTAATTTCTAGCATATGACTATTATTTTCAATTCTAACCACTTCAACACAATAATATATACGAAATACTTTTCTGTGCCAAGTTGTGTGAAAAACAAACCAAGTTTTATGGGCAAAAGTGGCAAAAACGCTTCAAAACCCTTAAAATCGCACCTTAACACATAATTTATAGCATATGACTTATGATTTCAATTCTAACTACTTAAACACAATAATATATACCAAATAGTGTTGTGTGCCAAGTTTGGTGCAAAACAAACCAAGTTTGAGCCACTTTATGCACAAAAGTGGCAAAAAACGCTTAAAAACACTTTAACTTAACACGTAATTTATAGCATATGACTATGATTTTCAATTTTAACCACTTCAACACAATAATATATACCAAATACTGTTGTGTACCAAGTTTCGTACAAAACAAATCAAGTTTGAGCTACTTTATGCGCCAAAGTGGCAAAAACGCTTAAAAACCCCTTTAAATCGCAACTTAACACGTAATTTCTAGAATATGACTATTATTTTTTATTCTAACAACTTCCACACAATAATATATACGAAATAGTGTTGTGTGCCAAGATTCTAACAACCAAGTTTGAGCTACTTTATGAGCAAGAGGGGAAAAAAACGCTTAAAACCCTTAAAATCGCAACTTAACACGTAATTTCTAGCATATGACTATGATTTTAAATTCTAACCACATCAACACTATAATATATACCAAACAGTGTTTTGTGCCAAGTATGGTGCAAAACAAACCAAGTTTGAGCTACTTTATGCGCAAAAGTGGCAAAAATGTTTAAAAACGCATAAAATCGCAACTTAACACTTAATTTCTAGCACATGACAATTATTTTCATGTCAAACCACATCAACACAATAATATATACCAAATAGTGTTGTGTGCCAAGTTTCGTGCAAAAAAAAACCAAGTTTGGGCTAATTTACACGCAAAAGTGGAAAAAACGCTTAAAAACCTTAAAATCGCAACTTAACACGTAATTTCTAGCATAAGACTATGATTTTCAATTCTAACCACTTCAACACGATAATATATATCAAACAGTGTTGTGTGCCTAGTTTGGTGCAAAACAAACAAAATTTGAGCTACTTTATGCGCAAAAGTGGCAAAAAACGCTTTAAAACCCTTAAAATCGCAACTTAACACGTAATTTCTAGCATATGAGTATGATTTTAAATTTTAACCACTTCAACACAATAATATATACCAAATAGTGTTGTGTGACAAGTTACGTGCGAAACAAACCAAGTTTGAACTACATTATGCTCAGAAGGGAAAAAAAACGCTTAAAAACCCTTAAAATCGTAACTTAACACGTAATTTCTAGCATATCACTATGATTTTCAATTCTAACCACTTCAACACAAGAGTATTTACCAAACAGTGTTGAGTTCCAAGTTTGGTGCAAAACAAATCAAGTTTGAGCTACTTTATGCGGAAAAGTGGCAAAAACGCTTATAAACCCTTAAAAGCTCAACCTAACACGTAATTTCTTGCATATGACTATTATTTTCAATTTTAACCAATTCAACACAATAATATATACCAAATATTTTTGTGTGCGAATTTGCGTGCAAAACAAACCAAGTTTGAGCTACTTTATGCGCAAACGTGGCAAAAACGCTTAAAACCACTTAAAATCGCAACTTAACATGTAATTTCTAGCAAATGACAATGATTTTCAATTCTAACCACTTCAACACAATAATATATACCAAATAGTGTTGTGTGCCAAGTTTGGTGCAAAACAAACCAAGTTTGAGCTGCTTTGTGCCCAAAAGTGGCAAAAACGCTTAAAAACCATTAAAATCGCAACTTAGCACGTAATTTCTAGCATATGACTATGATTTTCAATTCTAAAAACTTCCACTCAATAATATATCTCAAAAAGTGTTTTGTGCCTAGTATGGTGCAAAACAAACCATGTTTGAGCTACTTTATGCGCAAAAGTGGCATAAACACTTTAAAACCCTTAAAATCGCAACTTAATAAGTAATTTCTAGCATATGACTATGATTTTCATTTTTAACCTCTTCAACACAATAATATATACCAAATAGTGTTGTGTTTCGAGTTTCGTGCATCACAAACCAAGTTTGAGCTACTTTATGCGCAAAAGTGGCAAAACCACTTAAAAACGATTAAAATCGCAACTTAACACGTAATTTCTAGCAGATGACTAAGATTATATATTCTAACCACTTCAATACAATAATATAAATCAAATAGTGTTTTGTGCAAGGTTTCGTGCAAAACAAACCAAGTTTGAGCTACTTTATGCGCAAAAGTGGAAAAAACGCTTAAAAACCCTTAAAAGCTCAACTTAACACGTAATTTCTAACATATGACTATGATTTTAAATTCTAACCACTTCAACACAATAATATATATCAAATAGTGGTTTGTGCCAAGTTGCGTGCAAAACAAAGCAAGTTTGAACTAGTTTATGCGCAAAAGTGGCAAAAATGTTTGAAAACCCTTAAAATCGCAACTTAACACGTAGTTTCTACCATATGACTATGATTTTCATTTTTAACCTCTTCAAAAAAATAATATATACCAAATAGTGTTGTGTGCCAAGTTTCGTGCAAAACAAACCAAGTTTGAGCTACTTTATGCGCAAAAATGGCGAAAACACTGAAAAACTCTTAAAATCTCAACTTAACACGTGATTTCTAGCATATGACTATCATTTTCAATTCTAAGCACTTCAAAAAAATAATATATACAAAATAGTGTTGTGTGCCTAGTCTTGTGCAAAACAAACCAAGTTTGAGCTACTTTATGCGCAAAAGTGGCAAAAACACTTAAAAACTCTTAAAATCGCAACTTAACACGTAATTTCTAACATATGACTATGATATTCAATTCTAACCACGTCAACACAATAATATATACCAAATAGTGTTGTGTGCCTAGTCTTGTGCAAAACAAACCAAGTTTGAGCTACTTTATACCTAAAAGTGGAAAAACTTTTAAAACCCTTAAAAGCTTACCTTAACACGTAATTTCTAGCATATGACTATGATTTTCAATTCTAACCACTTCAACACAATAATATATACCAAATAGTTTTGTATGCCAAGTTTGGTGCAAAACAAACCAAGTTTGTGCTACTTTATGCGCAAAAGTGGCAAAAAACGCTTAAAAACCCATAAAATCGCAACTTAACACGTAATTTATAGCATATGACTATTATTTTCAATTCTAAAAACTTCCACTCAATAATATATCCCAAACAGTGTTTTGTGCCTAGTATGGTGCAAAACAAACCATGTTTGAGCTACTTTATGCACAAAAGTGGCAAATACGCTTTAAAACACTTAAAATCGCAACTTAACACGTAATTTCTAACATATGACTATGATTTTCAATTCTAACCACGTCAACACAATAATATATACCAAATAGTGTTGTGTGCCAAGTTGCGTGCAAAACAAACAAAGTTTGAGCTACTTTATGCACAAAAGTGGCAAAAACGCTTAAAAACCCTTAAAATCGCAACTTAACACGTAATTTCTAGCATATGACTATGTTGTTCATTTTTAACCTCTTCAACATAATAATATATACCAAATGGTGTTGTGTTCCGAGATTCGTGCATGACAAATTAAGTTTGTGCTACTTTATGCGCAAAAGTGGCAAAAACACTTAAAAACTCTTAAAATCGCAACTTAACACGTAATTTCTAGCATATGACTAAGATTATATATTCTACCCACGTCAACACAATAATATAAATCAAATAGTGTTGTGTGCATCGTTTTGTGCAAAACAAACCAAGTTTGAGTTACTTTATGCGCAATAGTGGAAAAAACGCTTAAAAACCCTTAAAATCTCAACTTAACACGTAATTTCTAAATATGATTATGATTTTAAATTCTAACCACTTCAATACAATAATATATATCAAATAGTGTTGTGTGCCAAGTTGCGTGAAAAATAAAGCAAGTTTGAGCTAGTTTATGCGCAAAAGTGGCAAAAATGTTTGAAAACCCTTAATATCGCAACTTAAGACGTAGTTTCTACCATATGACTATGATTTTCATTTTTAACCTCTTCAACACCATAATATATACCAAATAGTGTTGTGTGCCAAGTTTCGTGCAAAACAAACCAAGTTTGAGCTACTTTATGCGCAAAAGTGGCGAAAACACTTAAAAACTTTTAAAATCGCAACTTAACACGTAATTTCTAGCCATATGACTATCATTTTCAATTCTAACCACTTCAACACAATAATATATACCAAATAGTGTTGCGTGCCTAGTCTTGTGCAAAACAAACCAAGTTTGAGCTACTTTATGTGCAAAAGTGGCAAAGACACTTAAAACCACTTAAAATCGCATCATAACACGTAATTTCTAACATATGACTATGATTTTAAATTCTAACCACTTCAACACAATAATATATACCAAATAGTGTTGTGTGCCAAGTTTGGTGCAAAACAAACCAAGTTTGAGCTACTTTATGCGCAAAAGTGGCAAAAACGCTTAAAAACCCTTAAAATCGCAACTTAACACGTAATTTCTAGCATATGACTATGATTTTCAATTCTAAAAACTTCCATTCAATAATATATCCCAAACAGTGTTTTGTGCCTAGTATGGTGCAAAACAAACCATGTTTGAGCTACTTTATGCGCAAAAGTGGCAAAAAACGCTTTAAAACCCATAAAATCGCAACTTTACACGTAATTTCTACCATATGACTATGATTTTCAATTCTAACCACTTCAACACAATAATATATACCAAATAGTGTGATGTGCCAAGTTGTGTGCAAAACAAACGAAGTTTGATCAACTTTATGCACAAAAGTGGCAAAAACGCTTAAAAACCCTTAAAATCGCAATTTAACACGTAATTTCTAGCGCATGACTAAGATTTTCATTTTTAACCTCTTCAACACAATAATATATACCAAATAGTGTTGTGTTCCGAGATTCGTGCATGACAAACCAAGTTTGAGCTACTTTATGCGCAAAAGTGGCAAAAACACTTAAAAACTCTTAAAATCGCAACTTAACACGTAATTTCTAGCATATGACTAAGATTATATATTCTAACCACTTCAACACAATAATATAAATCAAATAGTGTTGTGTGCATAGTTTTGTGCAAAACAAACCAAGTTTGAGCTACTTTATGCACAATAGTGGAAAAAACGCTTAAAAACCCTTAAGAGCTCAACTTAACACGTAATTTCTAACATATGACTATGATTTTAAATTCTAACAACTTCAACACAATAATATATATCAAATAGTGTTGTGTGCCAAGTTGCGTGCAAAACAAAGCAAGTTTGAGCTAGTTTATGCCTAAGAGTGGCAAAAATGTTTGAAAACCCTTAAAATAGCAACTTAACACGTAGTTTCTAGCATATGACTATGGTTTTCATTTTTAACCTCTTCAACACAATAATATATACCAACTAGTGTTGTGTGCCAAGTTGCGTGCAAAACAAACAAGGTTTACTTTATGCGCAAAAGTGACGAAAACACATAAAAACTCTTAAAATCGCAACTTAACACGTAATTTCTAGCATATGACTATCATTTTCAATTCTAACCACTTCAACACAATAATATATACCAAATAGTGTTGTGTGCCAAGTGTTGTGCAAAACAAACCAAATTTGAGCTACTTTATGCGCAAAATTGGAAAAGACACTTAAAACCACTTAAAATCGCAACTTAACACGTAATTTCTAGCATATGACTATGATTTTAAATTCTAACCACTTCAACACAATAATATATACCAAATAGTGTTGTGTGCCAAGTTTGATGCAAAACAATCTAAGTTTGAGCTACTTTATGCGCAAAAGTGGCAAAAACGCTTGAAAATACTTAAAATCGCAACTTAACACGTAATTTCTAGCATATGACTATGATTTTCAATTCTAAAAACTTCCACTCCATAATATATCCCAAACAGTTTTTTTGTGCCTAGTATGGTGCAAAACAAACCATGTTTGAGCTACTTTATGCGCAAAAGTGGCAAAAACGCTTTAAAACCCATAAAATCGCAACTTAACACGTAATTTCTAGCATATGACTATGATTTTCAATTCTAACCACTTCAACACAATAATATATACCAAATAGTGTTGTGTGCCATGTTGCGTGCAAAACAAACCAAGTTTAAGCTACTTTATGCGCAATAGTGGAAAAAAAGCATAAAAACCCTTAAAAGCTCAACTTAACACGTAATTTCTAACATATGACTATGATTTTAAATTCTAACCACTTCAACACAATAATATATATCAAATAGTGTTGTGTGCCAAGTTGCGTGCAAAACAAAGCAAGTTTGAGCTAGTTTATGCGCAAAAGTGGCAAAAATGTTTGAAAACCCTTACGATCGTAACTTAACACGTAATTTCTACCATATGACTATGATTTTCATTTTTAACCTCTTCAACACAATAATATATACCAAATAGTGTTGTGTGCCAAGTTTCGTGCAAAACAAACCTTGTTTGAGCTACTTTATGCGCAAAAGTGGCGAAAATACTTAAAAACTCTTAAAATCGCAACTTAACACGTAATTTCTATCATATGACTATCATTTTAAATTCTAACCACTTCAACACAATAATATATACCAAATAGTGTTGTGTGCCTAGTCTTGTGCAAAACAAACCAATTTTGAACTACTTTATGCGCAAAAGTGGCAAAAACACTTAAAAACTCTTAAAATCGCAACTTAACACGTAATTTCTAGCATATGACTAAGATTAAATATTCTAACCACTTCAAAACAACAATATAAATCAAATAGTGTTGTGTGCATAGTTTTGTGCAAAACAAACAAAGTTTGAGCTACTTTATGCGCAATAGTGGAAAAAAAGCTTAAAAACCCTTAAAAGCTCAACTTAACACGTAATTTCTAACATATGACTATGATTTTAAATTCTAACCACTTCAACACAATAATATATATCAAATAGTGTTGTGTGCGAAGTTGCGTGCAAAACAAAGCAAGTTTGAGCTAGTTTATGCACAAAAGTGGCAAAAATGTTTGAAAACCCTTACGATCGTAACTTAACACGTACTTTCTACCATATGACTATGATTTTAATTTTTAACCTCTTCAACACAATAATATATACCAAATAGTGTTGTGTGCCAAGTTTCGTGCAAAACAAACCTTGTTTGAGCTACTTTATGCGCAAAAGTGGAGAAAATACTTAAAAACTCTTAAAATCGCAACTTAACACGTAATTTCTATCTTATGACTATCATTTTAAATTCTAACCACTTCAACACAATAATATATACCAAATAGTGTTGTGTGCCTAGTCTTGTGCAAAACAAACCAATTTTGAACTACTTTATGCGCAAAAGTGGCAAAAAACACTTAAAAACTCTTAAAATCGCAACTTAACACGTAATTTCTAGCATATGACTAAGATTAAATATTCTAACCACTTCAAAACAATAATATAAATCAAATAGTGTTGTGTGCATAGTTTTGTGCAAAACAAACAAAGTTTGAGCTACTTTATGCGCAATAGTGGAAAAAAAGCATAAAAACCCTTAAAAGCTCAACTTAACACGTAATTTCTAACATATGACTATGATTTTAAATTCTAACCACTTCAACACAATAATATATATCAAATAGTGTTGTGTGCCAAGTTGCCTGCAAAACAAAGCAAGTTTGAGCTAGTTTATGCGCAAAAGTGGCAAAAATGTTTGAAAACCCTTACGATCGTAACTTAACACGTAATTTCTACCATATGACTATGATTTTCATTTTTAACCTCTTCAACACAATAATATATACCAAATAGTGTTGTGTGCCAAGTTTCGTGCAAAACAAACCTTGTTTGAGCTACTTTATGCGCAAAAGTGGCGAAAATACTTAAAAACTCTTAAAATCGCAACTTAACACGTAATTTCTATCATATGACTATCATTTTAAATTCTAACCACTTCAACACAATAATATATACCAAATAGTGTTGTGTGCCTAGTCTTGTGCAAAACAAACCAATTTTGAACTACTTTATGCGCAAAAGTGGCAAAAACACTTAAAAACTCTTAAAATCGCAACTTAACACGTAATTTCTAGCATATGACTAAGATTAAATATTCTAACCACTTCAAAACAATAATATAAATCAAATAGTGTTGTGTGCATAGTTTTGTGCAAAACAAACAAAGTTTGAGCTACTTTATGCGCAATAGTGGAAAAAAAGCTTAAAAACCCTTAAAAGCTCAACTTAGCACGTAATTTCTAACATATGACTATGATTTTAAATTCTAACCACTTCAACACAATAATATATATCAAATAGTGTTGTGTGCGAAGTTGCGTGCAAAACAAAGCAAGTTTGAGCTAGTTTATGCACAAAAGTGGCAAAAATGTTTGAAAACCCTTACGATCGTAACTTAACACGTATTTTCTACCATATGACTATGATTTTCATTTTTAACCTCTTCAACACAATAATATATACCAAATAGTGTTGTGTGCCAAGTTTCGTGCAAAACAAACCTTGTTTGAGCTACTTTATGCGCAAAAGTGGCGAAAATACTTAAAAACTCTTAAAATCGCAACTTAACACGTAATTTCTATCTTATGACTATCATTTTAAATTCTAACCACTTCAACACAATAATATATACCAAATAGTGTTGTGTGCCTAGTCTTGTGCAAAACAAACCAAGTTTGAGCTACTTTATGCCTAAAAGTGGAAAAACTTTTAAAAACCCTTAAAAGCTTACCTTAACACGTAATTTCTAGCATATGACTATGATTTTCAATTCTAACCACTTCAACACAATAATATATACCAAATAGTGTTGTGTGCCATGTTTGGTGCAAAACAAACCAAGTTTTACTTTATGCGCAAAAGTGGTAAAAACGCTTAAAAACCCTTAAAATCGCAACTCAACACGTAATTTCTAGCATATGACTATTATTTTCAAATCTAAAAACTTCCACTCAATAATATATCCCAAACAGTGTTTTTTGCCTAGTATGGTGCAAAACAAACCATGTTTGAGCTACTTTATGCGCAAAAGTGGCAAAAACGCTTTAAAACCCATAAAATCGCAACTTAACACGTAATTTCTAGCATATGACTATGATTTTCAATTCTAACCACTTCAACACAATAATATATACCAAATAGTGTTGTGTTTTATGTTGCGTGCAAAACAAACAAAGTTTGAGCTACTTTATGCACAAAAGTGGCAAAAACGCTTAAAAACCCTTAAAATCGCAACTTAACACGTAATTTCTAGCATATGACTATGATTTTCATTTTTAACCTCTTCAACACAATAATATAAACCAAATAGTGTTGTGTTCCGAGTTTCGTGCTTGACAAACCAAGTTTGAGCTACTTTATGCGCAAAAGTGGCAAAAACACTTAAAAACTCTTAAAATCGCAACTTAACACTTAATTTCTAGCATATGACTAAGATTATATATTCTAACCACTTCAACACAATAATATAAATCAAATAGTGTTGTGTGCATAGTTTTGTGCGAAACAAACCAAGTTTCAGCTACTTTATGCGCAATAGTGGAAAAAACGCTTAAAAACCCTTAAAAGCTCAACTTAACACGTAATTTCTAACATATGACTACGATTTTAAATTTTAACCACTTCAACACAATAATGTATATCAAATAGTGTTGTGTGCCAAGTTGCGTGCAAAACAAAGCAAGTTTGAGCTACTTTATGCCTAAAAGTGGCAAAAATGTTTGAAAACCCTTAAAATCGCAACTTAACACGTAATTTCTACCATCTGACTATGATTTTCATTTTTAACCTCTTCAACACAATAATATATACCAAATAGTGTTGTGTGCCAAGTTTCGTGCAAAACAAACCAAGTTTGAGCTACTTTGTGCGCAAAAGTGGCGAAAACACTTACAAACTCTTAAAATCGCAACTTAACACGTAATTTCTTACATATGACTATGATTTTCAATTCTAACCACTTCAACACAATAATATCTACCAAATAGTGTTGTGTGCCTAGTGTTGTGAAATACAAACCAAGTTTGACCTACTTTATACGCAAAAGTGGCAAAGACACTTAAAACCACTTAAAATCGCAACTTAACACGTAATTTCTAGCATATGACTATGATTTTAAATTCTAACCACTTCAACACAATAATATATACCAAATAGTGTTGTGTGCCAAGTTTGGTGCAAAACAAACCAAGTTTGAGCTACTTTATGCGCAAAAGTGGCAAAAACGCTTAAAAAACCCTTAAAATCGCAAATTAACACGTAATTTCTAACATATGACTATGATTTTAAATTCTAACAACTTCAACACAATAATATATATCAAATAGTGTTTTGTGCGAAGTTGCGTGCAAAATAAAGCAAGTTTGAGCTACTTTATGTACAAAAGTGGCAAAAACGCTAGAAAAACCTTAAAAGCTCAATTGAAGACGCAATTTCTAGCATATGACTATGATTTTCAATTCTAACGACATAAACACAACAATATATACCAAATTGGGTTGTGTGCAAAACAAACCAACTTTGAGCTACTTTATGCGCAAAAGTGGCAAAAACGCTTAAAAACCCTTAAAATCGCAACTTAACACGTAATTTCTAGCATACGACTATGATTTTCAATTCTAAAAACTTCCACTCAATATATATATCCCAAACAGTGTTTTGTGCCTAGTATGGTGCAAAACAAATCATGTTTGAGCTACTTTATGCGCATAAGTGGCAAAAACGCTTTAAAACCCATAAAATCGCAACTTAACACGTAATTTCTAGCATATGACTATGATTTTCAATTCTAACCACTTCAACACAATAATATATACCAAATAGTGTTGTGTGCCAAGTTTCGTGCAAAACAAACCAAGTTTGAGCTACTTTATGCGCAAAAGTAGCAAAAGCACTTAAAAACCCATAAAATCGCAACTTAACACGTAATTTCTAGCATATGACTATGATTTTCAATTCTAAAGACTTCCACTCAATAATATATCCCAAACAGTGTTTTGTACCTAGTATGGTGCAAAACAAACCATGTTTGACCTACTTTATGCGCATAAGTGGAAAAAACGATTTAAAACTCATAAAATCGCAACTTAACACGTAATTTCTAGCATATGACTATGATTTTCAATTCTAACCACTTCAACACAATAATATATACCAAATAGTGTTGTGTGCCTAGTGTTGTGCAAAACAAACCAAGTTTGACCTACTTTATACGCAAAAGTGGCAAAGACACTTAAAACCACTTAAAATCGCAACTTAACACGTAATTTCTAGCATATGACTATGATTTTAAATTCTAACCACTTCAACACAATAATATATACCAAATAGTGTTGTGTGCCAAGTTTGGTGCAAAACAAACCAAGTTTGAGCTACTTTATGCGCAAAAGTGGCAAAAACGCTTAAAAACCCTTAAAATCGCAACTTAACACGTAATTTCTAGAATACGACTATGATTTTCAATTCTAAAAACTTGCACTCAATAATATATCCCAAACAGTGTTTTCTGCCTAGTATGGTGCAAAACAAACCATGTTTGAGCTACTTTATGCGCAAAAGTGGCAAAAACGCTTTAAAACCCATAAAATCGCAACTTAACACGTAATTTCTAGCATATGACTATGATTTTCAATTCTAACCACTTCAACACAATAATACATACCAAATAGTGTTGTGTTCCATGTTGCGTGCAAAACAAACAAAGTTTGAGCTACTTTATGCACAAAAGTGGCAAAAACGCTTAAAAACCCTTAAAATCGCAACTTAACACGTAATTTCTGGCATATGACTATGATTTTTATTTTTAACCTCTTCAACACAATAATATATACCAAATAGTGTTGTGTTCCGAGTTTCGTGCTTGCAAACCAAGTTTGAGCTACTTTATGCGCAAAAGTGGCAAAAACACTTAAAAAACTCTTAAAATCGCAACTTAACACGTAATTTCTAGCATATGACTAAGATTATATATTCTAACCACTTCAACACAATAATATAAATCAAATAGTGTTGTGTGCATAGTTTTGCGCAAAACAAACCAAGTTTGAGCTACTTTATGCGCAATAGTGGAAAAAACGTTTAAAAACCCTTAAAAGCTCAACTTAACACGTAATTTCTAACATATGACTACGATTTTAAATTCTAACAACTTCAACACAATAATATATATCAAATAGTGTTGTGTGCGAAGTTGCGTGCAAAACAAAGCAAGTTTTAGCTAGTTCATGCGCAAAAGTGGCAAAAATGTTTGAAAACCCTTAAAATCGCAACTTAACACGTAGTTTCTACCATATGACAATGATTTTCATTTTTAACCTCTTCAACACAATACGATATACCAAATAGTGTTGTGTGCCAAGTTTAGTACAAAACCAACCATGTTTGAGCTACTTTATGCGCAAAAGTGGCGAAAACACATAAAAACTCTTAATATCACAACTTAACACGTAATTTCTAGCATATGACTATCATTTCAATTCTAACCACTTCAACACAATAATATATACCAAATAGTGTTGTGTGCCACGTCTTGTGCAAAACAAACCACGTTTGAGCTACTTTATGCGCAAAAGTGGCAAAGACACTTAAAACATCTTAAAATCGCAACGTAACACATAATTTCTAGCATATGACTATAATTTTAAATTCGAACCACTTCAACACAATAATATATACCAAATAGTGTTATGTGCCAAGTTTGGTGCAAAAACGCTTAAAAACCATTAAAATCGGAACTTAACATGTAATTTCTAGCATATGACTATGATTTTCATTTTTAACCACTTCAATACAATAATGTATACCAAATAGTGTTGTGTGCCAAGTTTCGTGCAAAACAAAACAAGTTTAAGCTACTCTATGCGCTATAGTGGCAAAAATGCTTAAAAACCCTTAAAAACTCAACTTAACACGTAATTTCTAGCATATGACTATGATTTTCAATTCTAACCACTTCAACACAATAATATATACCAAATAGTGTTGTGTGCCTAGTATGGTGCAAAACAAACCATGGTTGAGCTACATTATGCGCAAAAGTGGCAAAAACGCTTAAAAACCGTTAAAATCACAAGTTGACATGAAATTTCTAGCATATGACTATGATTTTCAATTATAACCATTTCAAAACAATAATAAATACCAAATATTTTTGTGTGCCAAGTTTCGTGCAAAACAAATCAAGTTTGAGCTACTTTATGCACAAAAGTGGCAAAAACGCTTGAAAACCCTTAAAAGCTCAACTGAAGACGCAATTTCTAACATATGACTATGATTTTAAATTCTGACCACTTAAACACAATAATATATACCAAATTGTGTTGTGTGCCAAGTTGCGTGCAAAACAAACTAACTTTGAGCTACTTTATGCGCAAAAGTAGCAAAAACGCTTAAAAACCCTTAAAACTCGCAACTTAACACGTAATTTCTAGCATATGACTAAGATTTTCAATTCTAAAAACTTCCACTCAATAATATATCCCAAACAGTGTTTTGTGCCTAGTATGGTGCAAAACAAACCATGTTTGAGCTACTTTATGCGCAAAAGTGGCAAAAACGCTTTAAAACCAATAAATCGCAACTTAACACGTAATTTCTAGCATATGACTATGATTTTCAATTCTAACCACTTCAACACAATAATATATACCAAATAGTGTTGTGTTCCATGTTGCGTGCATAACAAACAAAGTTTGAGCTACTTTATGCACAAAAGTGGCAAAAACGCTTAAAAACCCTTAAAATCGCAACTTAACACGTAATTTCTAGCATATGACTATGATTTTCATTTTTAACCTCTTCAACACAATAATATATACCAAATAGTGTTGTGTTCCGAGTTTCGTGCTTGACAAACCACGTTTGAGCTATTTTATGCGCAAAAGTGGCAAAAACACTTAAAAACTCTTAAAATCGCAACTTAACACTTAATTTCTAGCATATGACTAAGATTATATATTCTAACCACTTCAAAACAATAATATAAATCAAATAGTGTTGTGTGCGTAGTTTTGTGCAAAACAAACCAAGTTTCAGCTACTTTACGCGCAATAGTGGAAAAAACGCTTAAAAACCCTTAAAAGCTCAACTTAACACGTAATTTCTAACATATGACTACGATTTTAAATTCTAACCACTTCAACACAATAATATATATCAAATAGTGTTGTGTGCCAAGTTGCGTCTAAAACAAAGCAAGTTTGAGCTAGTTTATGCCTAAAAGTGGCAAAAATATTTGAAAAACCCTTAAAATCGCAACTTAACACGTAATTTCTACCATATGACTATGATTTTCATTTTTAACCTCTTCAACACAATAATATATACCAAATAGTGTTGTGTGCCAAGTTTCGTGCAAAACAAACCAAGTTTGAGCTACTTTATGCGCAAAAGTGGCGAAAACACTTAAAAACTCTTAAAATCGCAACTTAACACGTAATTTCTTGCATATGACTATGATTTTCAATTCTAACCACTTCAACATAATAATATATACCAAATAGTGTTGTGTGATTAGTGTTGTGCAAAACAAACCAAGTTTGACCTACTTTGTACGCAAAAGTGGCAAAGACACTTAAAACCACTTAAAATCGCAACTTAACACGTAATTTCTAGCATATGACTATGATTTTAAATTCTAACCACTTCAACACAATAATATATACCAAATTGTGTTGTGTGCCAAGTTTGGTGCAAAAGAAACCAAGTTTGAGCTACTTTATGCGCAAAAGTGGCAAAAATGCTTAAAAACCCTTAAAATCGCAACTTAACACGTAATTTCTAGAATATGACAATGATTTTAAATTCTAAAAACTTCCATTCAATAATATATCCCAAACAGTGTTTTGTGCCTAGTATGGTGCAAAACAAACCATGTTTGAGCTACTTTATGCGCAAAAGTGGCAAAAACGCTTTAAAACCCATAAAATCGCAACTTAACACGTAATTTCTAGCATATGACTATGATTTTCATTTTTAACCTCTTCAACACAATAATATATACCAAATAGTGTTGTGTTCCGAGTTTCGTGCTTGACAAACCACGTTTGAGCTACTTTATGCGCAAAAGTGGCAAAAACACTTAAAAACTCTTAAAATCGCAACTTAACACTTAATTTCTAGCATATGACTAAGATTATATATTCTAACCACTTCAAAACAATAATATAAATCAAATAGTGTTGTGTGCATAGTTTTGTGCAAAACAAACCAAGGTTTAAGCTACTTTACGCGCGATAGTGGAAAAAACGCTTAAAAACCCTTAAAAGCTCAACTTAACAAGTAATTTCTAACATATGACTACGATTTTAAATTCTAACCACTTCAACACAATAATATATATCAAATAGTGTTGTGTGCCATGTTGCGTGCAAAACAAAGCAAGTTTGAGCTAGTTTATGCCTAAAAGTGGCAAAAATATTTGAAAAAACCCTTAAAATCGCAACTTAACACGTAATTTCTACCATATGACTATGATTTTCATTTTTAACCTCTTCAACACAATAATATATACCAAATAGTGTTGTGTGCCAAGTTTCGTGCAAAACAAACCAAGTTTGAGCTACTTTATGCGCAAAAGTGGCGAAAACACTTAAAAACTCTTAAAATCGCAACTTAACACGTAATTTCTTGCATATGACTATGATTTTCAATTCTAACCACTTCAACACAGTAATATATACCAAATAGTGTTGTGTGCCTAGTGTTGTGCAAAACAAACCAAGTTTCACCTACTTTATACGCAAAAGTGGCAAAGACACTTAAAACCACTTAAAATCGCAACTTAACACGTAATTTCTAGCATATGACTATGATTTTAAATTCTATCCTCTTCAACACAATAATATATACCAAATAGTGTTGTGTGCCAAGTTTGGTGCAAAAGAAACCAAGTTTGAGCTACTTTGTGCGCAAAAGTGGCAAAAACGCTTAAAAACCCTTAAAATCGCAACTTAACACGTAATTTCTAGAATATGACTATGATTTTCAATTCTAAAAACTTCCACTCAATAATATATTCCAAACAGTGTTTTGTGCCTAGTATGGTGCAAAACAAACCATGTTTGAGCTACTTTATGCGCAAAAGTGGCGAAAACGCTTTAAAACCAATAAATCGCAACTTAACACGTAATTTCTAGTATATGACTATGATTTTCAATTCTAACCACTTCAACACAATAATATATACCAAATAGTGTTGTGTTCCATGTTGCGTGCAAAACAAACAAAGTTTGAGCTACTTTATGCACAAAAGTAGCAAAAACGCTTAAAAACCCTTAAAATCGCAACTTAACACGTAATTTCTAGCATATGACTATGATTTTCATTTTTAACCTCTTCAACACAATAATATATACCAAATAGTGTTGTGTTCCGAGTTTCGTGCTTGACAAACCACGTTTGAGCTACTTTATGCGCAAAAGTGCCAAAAACACTTAAAAACTCTTAAAATCGCAACTTAACACTTAATTTCTAGCATATGACTAAGATTATATATTCTAACCACTTCAACACAATAATATAAATCAAATAGTGTTGTGTGCATAGTTTTGTGCAAAACAAACCAAGTTTCAGCTACTTTATGCGCAATAGTGGAAAAAACGCTTAAAAACCCTTAAAAGCTCAACTTAACACGTAATTTCTATAATATGATACGATTTTAAATTCTAACCACTTCAACATAATAATATATATCAAATAGTGTTGTGTGCCATGTTGCGTGCAAAACAAAGCAAGTTTGAGCTAGTTTATGCCTAAAAGTGGCAAAAATGTTTGAAAACCCTTAAAATTGCAACTTAACAAGTAATTTCTACCATTATACTATGATTTTCATTTTTAACCTCTTCAACACAATACGATATACCAAATAGTGTTGTGTGCCAAGTTTCGTGCAAAACCATCCATGTTTGAGGTACTTTATGCGCAAAAGTGGCGAAAACACTTAAAAACTCTTAAAATCACAACTTAACACGTAATTTCTAGCATATGACTATCATTTCAATTCTAACCACTTCAACACAATAATATATACCAAATAGTGTTGTGTGCCACGTCTTGTGCAAAACAAACCAAGTTTGAGCTACTTTATGCGCAAAAGTGGCAAAGACACTTTAAACCACTTAAAATCGCAACTTAACACGTAATTTCTAGCATATGACTATGATTTTAAATTCGAACCACTTCAACACAATAATATATACCAAATAGTGTTATGTGCCAAGTTTGGTGCAAAAACGCTTAAAAAACCATTAAAATCGGAACTTAACATGTAATTTCTAGCATATGACTATGATTTTCATTTTTAACCACTTCAGCACAATAATGTATACCAAATAGTCTTGTGTGCCAAGTTTCGAGCAAAACAAAACAAGTTTAAGCTACTCTATGCGCTATAGTGGCAAAAATGCTTAAAAACCCTTAAAAACTCAACTTAACACGTAATTTCTAGCATATGACTATGATTTTCAATTCTAACCACTTCAACACAATAATATATACCAAATAGTGTTGTGTGCCTAGTTTCGTTCAAAACAAACCATGGTTGAGCTACTTTATGCGCAAAAGTGGCAAAAACGCTTAAAAACCGTTAAAATCACAAGTTGACATGAAATTTCTAGCATATGACTATGATTTTCAATTATAACCATTTCAAAACAATAATAAATACCAAATATTTTTGTGTGCCAAGTTTCGTGCAAAACAAATCAAGTTTGAGCTACTTTATGCACAAAAGTGGCAAAAACGCTTGAAAACCCTTAAAAGCTCAACTGAAGACGCAATTTCTAGCATATGACTATGATTTTAAATTCTAACCACTTAAACACAATAATATATACCAAATTGTGTTGTGTGCCAAGTTGAGTGCAAAACAAACCAACTTTGAGCTACTTTATGCGCAAAGGTAGCAAAAACGCTTAAAAACCCTTAAAACTCGCAACTTAACACGTAATTTCTAGCATATGACTATGATTTTCAATTCTAAAAACTTCCACTCAATAATATATCGCAAACAGTGTTTTGTGCCTAGTATGGTGCAAAACAAACCATGTTTGAGCTACTTTATGCGCATAAGTGGCAAAAACGCTTTAAAACCCATAAAATCGCAACTTAACACGTAATTTCTAGCATATGACTATGATTTTCAATTCTAACCACTTCAACACAATAATATATACCAAATAGTGTTGTGTGCCATGTTGCTTGCAAAACAAACGAAATTTGAGCTACTTTATGCACAAAAGTGGCAAAAACGCTTAAAAACCCTTAAAATCGCAACTTAACACGTAATTTCTAGCATATGACTATGATTTTCATTTTTAACCTCTTCAAGACAATAATTTATACCAAATAGTGTTGTGTTCCGAGTTTCGTGCTTGACAAACTAAGTTTGAGCTACTTTATGCGCAAAAGTGGCAAAAACACTTAAAAACTCTTAAAATCGCAACTTAACACTTAATTTCTAGCATATGACTAAGATTATATATTCTAACCACTTCAACACAATAATATAAATCAAATAGTGTTGTGTGCATAGTTTTGTGCAAAACAAACAAGGTTTAAGCTACTTTACGCGCGATAGTGGAAAAAACGCTTAAAAACCCTTAAAAGCTCTACTTAACAAGTAATTTCTAACATATGACTACGATTTTAAATTCTAACCACTTCAACACAATAATATATATCAAATAGTGTTTTTTGCCAAGTGGCGTGCAAAACAAAGCAAGTTTGAGCTAGTTTATGCCTAAAAGTGGCAAAAATATTTGAAAACCCTTAAAATCGCAACTTAACACGTAATTTCTACCATATGACTATGATTTTTATTTTTAACCTCTTCAACACAATAATATATACCAAATAGTGTTGTGTGCCAAGTTTCGTGCAAAACAAACCAAGTTTGAGCTACTTTATGCGCAAAAGTGGCGAAAACACTTAAAAACTCTTGAAATCGCAACTTAACACGTAATTTCTTGCATATGACTATGATTTTCAATTCTAACCACTTCAACACAATAATATATACCAAATAGTGTTGTGTGCCTAGTGTTGTGCAAAACAAACCAAGTTTGACCTACTTTATACGCAAAAGTGGCAAAGACACTTAAAACCACTTAAAATCGCAACTTAACACGTAATTTCTAGCATATGACTATGATTTTAAATTCTAACCTCTTCAACACAATAATATATACCAAATAGTGTTGTGTGCCAAGTTTGGTGCAAAAGAAACCAAGTTTGAGCTACTTTGTGCGCAAAAGTGGCAAAAACGCTTAAAAACCCTTAAAATCGCAACTTAACACGTAATTTCTAGAATATGACTATGATTTTCAATTCTAAAAAACTTGCACTCAATAATATATCCCAAACAGTGTTTTCTGCCTAGTATGGTGCAAAACAAACCATGTTTGAGCTACTTTATGCGCAAAAGTGGCAAAAACGCTTTAAAACCAATAAATCGCAACTTAACACGTAATTTCGAGCATATGACTATGATTTTCAATTCTAACCACTTCAACACAATAATATATACCAAATAGTGTTGTGTTCCATGTTGCGTGCAAGACAAACAAAGTTTGAGCTACTTTATGCACATAAGTAGCAAAAACGCTTAAAAACCCTTAAAATCGCAACTTAACACGTAATTTCTAGCATATGACTATGATTTTCATTTTTAACCTCTTCAACACAATAATATATACCAAATAGTGATGTGTTCCGAGTTTCGTGCTTGACAAACCACGTTTGAGCTACTTTATGCGCAAAAGTGGCAAAAACACTTAAAAACTCTTAAAATCGCAACTTAACACTTAATTTCTAGCATATGACTAAGATTATATATTCTAACCACTTCAACACAATAATATAAATCAAATAGTGTTGTGTGCATAGTTTTGTGCAAAACAAACAAGGTTTAAGCTACTTTACGCGCGATAGTGGAAAAAACGCTTAAAAACCCTTAAAAGCTCAACTTAACAAGTAATTTCTAACATATGACTACGATTTTAAATTCTAACCACTTCAACACAATAATATATATCAAATAGTGTTTTGTGCCAAGTGGCGTGCAAAACAAAGCAAGTTTGAGCTAGTTTATGCCTAAAAGTGGCAAAAATATTTGAAAACCCTTAAAATCGCAACTTAACACGTAATTTCTACCATATGACTATGATTTTCATTTTTAACCTCTTCAACACAATAATATATACTAAATAGTGTTGTGTGCCAAGTTTCGTGCAAAACAAACCAAGTTTGAGCTACTTTATGCGCAAAAGTGGCGAAAACACTTAAAAACTCTCAAAATCGCAACTTAACACGTAATTTCTTGCATATGACTATGATTTTCTATTCTAACCACTTCAACACAATAATATATACCAAATAGTGTTGTGTGCCTAGTGTTGTGCAAAACAAACCAAGTTTGACCTACTTTATACGCAAAAGTGGCAAAGACACTTAAAACCACTTAAAATCACAACTTAACACGTAATTTCTAGCATATGACTATGATTTTAAATTCTAACCTCTTCAACACAATAATATATACCAAATAGTGTTGTGTGCCAAGTTTGGTGCAAAAGAAACCAAGTTTGAGCTACTTTGTGCGCAAAAGTGGCAAAAACGCTTAAAAACCCTTAAAATCGCAACTTAACACGTAATTTCTAGAATATGACTATGATTTTCAATTCTAAAAACTTCCACTCAATAATATATTCCCAAACAGTGTTTTGTGCCTAGTATGGTGCAAAACAAACCATGTTTGAGCTACTTTATGCGCAAAAGTGGCAAAAACGCTTTAAAACCAATAAATCGCAACTTAACACGTAATTTCGAGCATATGACTATGATTTTCAATTCTAACCACTTCAACACATTAATATATACCAAATAGTGTTGTGTTCCATGTTGCGTGCAAAACAAACAAAGTTTGAGCTACTTTACGCACAAAAGTAGCAAAAACGCTTAAAAACCCTTAAAATCGCAACTTAACACGTAATTTCTAGCATATGACTATGATTTTCATTTTTAACCTCTTCAACACAATAATATATACCAAATAGTGATGTGTTCCGAGTTTCGTGCTTGACAAACCACGTTTGAGCTACTTTATGCGCAAAAGTGGCAAAAACACTTAAAAACTCTTAAAATCGCAACTTAACACTTAATTTCTAGCATATGACTAAGATTATATATTCTAACCACTTCAACACAATAATATAAATCAAATAGTGTTGTGTGCATAGTTTTGTGCAAAACAAACCAAGTTTCAGCTACTTTATGCGCAATAGTGGAAAAAACGCTTAAAAACCCTTAAAAGCTCAACTTAACACGTAATTTCTATAATATGACTACGATTTTAAATTCTAACCACTTCAACACAATAATATATATCAAATAGTGTTGTGTGCCATGTTTGCGTGCAAAACAAAGCAAGTTTGAGCTAGTTTATGCCTAAAAGTGGCAAAAATGTTTGAAAACCCTTAAAATTGCAACTTAACACGTAATTTCTACCATTATACTATGATTTGCATTTTTAACCTCTTCAACACAATACGATATACCAAATAGTGTTGTGTGCCAAGTTTCGTGCAAAACCATCCATGTTTGAGGTACTTTATGCGCAAAAGTGGCGAAAACACTTAAAAACTCTTAAAATCACAACTTAACACGTAATTTCTAGCATATGACTATCATTTCAATTCTAACCACTTCAACACAATAATATATACCAAATAGTGTTGTGTGCCACGTCTTGTGCAAAACAAACCAAGTTTTGAGCTACTTTATGCGCAAAAGTGGCAAAGACACTTAAAACCACTTAAAATCGCAACTTAACACGTAATTTCTAGCATATGACTATGATTTTAAATTCGAACCACTTCAACACAATAATATATACCAAATAGTGTTATGTGCCAAGTTTGGTGCAAAAACGCTTAAAAACCATTAAAATCGGAACTTAACATGTAATTTCTAGCATATGACTATGATTTTCATTTTTAACCACTTCAGCACAATAATGTATACCAAATAGTGTTGTGTGCCAAGTTTTCGTGCAAAACAAAACAAGTTTAAGCTACTCTATGCGCTATAGTGGCAAAAATGCTTAAAAACCCTTAAAAAACTCAACTTAACACGTAATTTCTAGCATATGACTATGATTTTCAATTCTAACCACTTCAACACAATAATATATACCAAATAGTGTTGTGTGCCTAGTTTCGTTCAAAACAAACCATGGTTGAGCTACTTTATGCGCAAAAGTGGCAAAAACGCTTAAAAACCGTTTTAAAATCACAAGTTGACATGAAAATTTCTAGCATATGACTATGATTTTCAATTCTACCCACTTCAACACAATAATATATAGCAAATAGTGTTGTGTGCCTAGTGTTGTGCAAAACAAACCAAGTTTGACCCTACTTTATACGCAAAAGTGGCAAAGACACTTAAAACCACTTAAAATCGCAACTTAACACGTAATTTCTAGCATATGACTATGATTTTAAATTCTAACCACTTCAACACAATAATATATACCAAATAGTGTTGTGTGCCAAGTTTGGTGCAAAAGAAACCAAGTTTGAGCTACTTTATGCGCAAAAGTGGCAAAAAACGTTTAAAAACCCCTTAAAATCGCAACTTAACACGTAATTTCTAGAATATGACTATGATTTTCAATTCTAAAAACTTCCACTCAATAATATATCCCAAACAGTGTTTTTGTGCCTAGTATGGTGCAAAACAAACCATGTTTGAGCTACTTTATGCGCAAAAGTGGCAAAAAACGCTTTAAAACCCATAAAATCGCAACTTAACACGTAATTTCTAGCATATGGCTATGATTTTCAATTCTAACCACTTCAACACAATAATATATACCAAATAGTGTTGTGTTCCATGTTGCGTGCAAAACAAACAATGTTTGAGCTACTTTTTGCACAAAAGTGGCAAAAAACGCTTAAAAACCCTTAAAATCGCAACTTAACACGTAATTTCTAGCATATGACTATGATTTTCATTTTTAACCTCTTCAACACAATAATATATACCAAATAGTGTTGTGTTCCGAGTTTCGTGCTTGACAAACCACGTTTGAGCTACTTTATGCGCAAAAAGTGGCAAAAACACTTAAAACTCTTAAAATCCGCAACTTAACACTTAATTTCTAGCATATGACTAAGATTATATATTCTAACCACTTCAACACAATAATATAAATAAAATAGTGTTGTGTGCATAGTTTTGTGCAAAACAAACCAAGTTTCAGCTACTTTATGCGCAATAGTGGAAAAAACGCTTAAAAACCCTTAAAAGCTCAACTTAACACGTAATTTCTATAATATGACTACGATTTTAAATTCTAACCACTTCAACACAATAATATATATCAAATAGTGTTTGTGTGCCATGTTGCGTGCAAAACAAAGCAAGTTTGAGCTAGTTTATGCCTAAAAGTGGCAAAAATGTTTGAAAACCCTTAAAATTGCCAACTTAACACGTAATTTCTACCATTATACTATGATTTGCATTTTTAACCTCTTCAACACAATACGATATACCAAATAGTGTTGTGTGCCAAGTTTCGTGCAAAAACCATCCATGTTTGAGGTACTTTATGCGCAAAAAGTGGCGGAAAACACTTAAAAACTCTTAAAATCACAACTTAACACGTAATTTCTAGCATATGACTATCATTTCAATTCTAACCACTTCAACACAATAATATATACCAAATAGTGTTGTGTGCCACGTCTTGTGCAAAAACAAACCAAGTTTGAGCTACTTTATACGCAAAAGTGGCAAAGACACTTAAAACCACTTAAAATCGCAACTTAACACGTAATTTCTAGCATATGACTATGATTTTAAATTCGAACCACTTCAACACAATAATATATACCAAAATAGTGTTATGTGCCAAGTTTGGTGCAAAAACGCTTAAAAACCATTAAAATCGGAACTTAACATGTAATTTCTAGCATATGACTATGATTTTCATTTTTAACCACTTCAGCACAATAATGTATACCAAATAGTGTTGTGTGCCAAGTTTCGTGCAAAACAAAACAAGTTTAAGCTACTCTATGCGCTATAGTGGCAAAAATGCTTAAAAACCCTTAAAAACTCAACTTAACACGTAATTTCTAGCATATGACTATGATTTTCAATTCTAACCACTTCAACACAATAATATATACCAAATAGTGTTGTGTGGCCTAGTTTCGTTCAAAACAAACCATGGTTGAGCTACTTTATGCGCAAAAGTGGCAAAAAACGCTTAAAAACCGTTAAAATCACAAGTTGACATGAAATTTCTAGCATATGACTATGATTTTCAATTCTACCCACTTCAACACAATAATATATAGCAAATAGTGTTGTGTGCCTAGTGTTGTGCAAAACAAACCAAGTTTGACCCTACTTTATACGCAAAAGTGGCAAAGACACTTAAAACCACTTAAAATCGCAACTTAACACGTAATTTCTAGCATATGACTATGATTTTAAATTCTAACCACTTCAACACAATAATATATACCAAATAGTGTTGTGTGCCAAGTTTGGTGCAAAAGAAACCAAGTTTGAGCTACTTTATGCGCAAAAGTGGCAAAAACGTTTAAAAACCCTTAAAATCGCAACTTAACACGTAATTTCTAGAATATGACTATGATTTTCAATTCTAAAAACTTCCACTCAATAATATATCCCAAACAGTGTTTTGTGCCTAGTATGGTGCAAAACAAACCATGTTTGAGCTACTTTATGCGCAAAAGTGGCAAAAAACGCTTTAAAACCCATAAAATCGCAACTTAACACGTAATTTCTAGCATATGGCTATGATTTTCAATTCTAACCACTTCAACACAATAATATATACCAAATAGTGTTGTGTTCCATGTTGCGTGCAAAACAAACAATGTTTGAGCTACTTTTTGCACAAAAGTGGCAAAAACGCTTAAAAACCCTTAAAATCGCAACTTAACACGTAATTTCTAGCATATGACTATGATTTTCATTTTTAACCTCTTCAACACAATAATATATACCAAATAGTGTTGTGTTCCGAGTTTCGTGCTTGACAAACCACGTTTGAGCTACTTTATGCGCAAAAGTGGCAAAAACACTTAAAAACTCTTAAAATCGCAACTTAACACTTAATTTCTAGCATATGACTAAGATTATATATTCTAACCACTTCAACACAATAATATAAATAAAATAGTGTTGTGTGCATAGTTTTGTGCAAAACAAACCAAGTTTCAGCTACTTTATGCGCAATAGTGGAAAAAAACGCTTAAAAACCCTTAAAAGCTCAACTTAACACGTAATTTCTATAATATGACTACGATTTTAAATTCTAACCACTTCAACACAATAATATATATCAAATAGTGTTGTGTGCCATGTTGCGTGCAAAACAAAGCAAGTTTGAGCTAGTTTATGCCTAAAAGTGGCAAAAATGTTTGAAAACCCTTAAAATTGCAACTTAACACGTAATTTCTACCATTATACTATGATTTGCATTTTTAACCTCTTCAACACAATACGATATACCAAATAGTGTTGTGTGCCAAGTTTCGTGCAAAACCATCCATGTTTGAGGTACTTTATGCGCAAAAGTGGCGAAAACACTTAAAAACTCTTAAAATCACAACTTAACACGTAATTTCTAGCATATGACTATCATTTCAATTCTAACCACTTCAACACAATAATATATACCAAATAGTGTTGTGTGCCACGTCTTGTGCAAAACAAACCAAGTTTGAGCTACTTTATACGCAAAAGTGGCAAAGACACTTAAAACCACTTAAAATCGCAACTTAACACGTAATTTCTAGCATATGACTATGATTTTAAATTCGAACCACTTCAACACAATAATATATACCAAATAGTGTTATGTGCCAAGTTTGGTGCAAAAACGCTTAAAAACCATTAAAATCGGAACTTAACATGTAATTTCTAGCATATGACTATGATTTTCATTTTTAACCACTTCAGCACAATAATGTATACCAAATAGTGTTGTGTGCCAAGTTTCGTGCAAAACAAAACAAGTTTAAGCTACTCTATGCGCTATAGTGGCAAAAATGCTTAAAAACCCCTTAAAAACTCAACTTAACACGTAATTTCTAGCATATGACTATGATTTTCAATTCTAACCACTTCAACACAATAATATATACCAAATAGTGTTGTGTGCCTAGTTTCGTTCAAAACAAACCATGGTTGAGCTTACTTTATGCGCAAAAGTGGCAAAAACGCTTAAAAACCGTTTAAATCACAAGTTGACATGAAATTTCTAGCATATGACTATGATTTTCAATTCTACCCACTTCAACACAATAATATATAGCAAATAGTGTTGTGTGCCTAGTGTTGTGCAAAACAAACCAAGTTTGACCCTACTTTATACGCAAAAGTGGGCAAAGACACTTAAAACCACTTAAAATCGCAACTTAACACGTAATTTCTAGCATATGACTATGATTTTAAATTCTAACCACTTCAAACACAATAATATATTACCAAATAGTGTTGTGTGCCAAGTTTGGTGCAAAAGAAACCAAGTTTGAGCTACTTTATGCGCAAAAGTGGCAAAAACGTTTAAAAAACCCTTAAAATCGCAACTTAACACGTAATTTCTAGAATTGGACTATGATTTTCAATTCTAAAAACTTCCACTCAATAATATATCCCAAACAGTGTTTTGTGCCTAGTATGGTGCAAAACAAACCATGTTTGAGCTACTTTATGCGCAAAAGTGGCAAAAACGCTTTAAAACCCATAAAATCGCAACTTAACACGTAATTTCTAGCATATGGCTATGATTTTCAATTCTAACCACTTCAACACAATAATATATACCAAATAGTGTTGTGTTCCATGTTGCGTGCAAAACAAACAATGTTTGAGCTACTTTTTGCACAAAAGTGGCAAAAAACGCTTAAAAAACCCTTAAAATCGCAACTTAACACGTAATTTCTAGCATATGACTATGATTTTCATTTTTAACCTCTTCAACACAATAATATATACCAAATAGTGTTGTGTTCCGAGTTTCGTGCTTGACAAACCACGTTTGAGCTACTTTATGCGCAAAAGTGGCAAAAACACTTAAAAACTCTTAAAATCGCAACTTAACACTTAATTTCTAGCATATGACTAAGATTATATATTCTAACCACTTCAACACAATAATATAAATAAAATAGTGTTGTGTGGCATAGTTTTGTGCAAAACAAACCAAGTTTCAGCTACTTTATGCGCAATAGTGGAAAAAACGCTTAAAAACCCCTTAAAAGCTCAACTTAACACGTAATTTCTATAATATGACTACGATTTTAAATTCTAACCACTTCAACACAATAATATATATCAAATAGTGTTGTGTGCCATGTTGCGTGCAAAAACAAAGCAAGTTTGAGCTAGTTTATGCCTAAAAGTGGCAAAAATGTTTGAAAACCCTTAAAATTGCAACTTAACACGTATATTTCTACCATTATACTATGATTTGCATTTTTAACCTCTTCAACACAATACGATATACCAAAATAGTGTTGTGTGCCAAGTTTCGTGCAAAACCATCCATGTTTGAGGTACTTTATGCGCAAAAGTGGCGAAAACACTTAAAAACTCTTAAAATCACAACTTAACACGTAATTTCTAGCATATGACTATCATTTCAATTTTAACCACTTCAACACAATAATATATACCAAATAGTGTTGTGTGCCACGTCTTGTGCAAAACAAACCAAGTTTGAGCTACTTTATGCGCAAAAGTGGCAAAGACACTTAAAACCACTTAAAATCGCAACTTAACACGTAATTTCTAGCATATGACTATGATTTTAAATTCTAACCTCTTCAACACAATAATATATACCAAATAGTGTTGTGTGCCAAGTTTTGGTGCAAAAGAAACCAAGTTTGAGCTACTTTGTGCGCAAAAGTGGCAAAAACGCTTAAAAACCCTTAAAATCGCAACTTAACACGTAATTTCTAGAATATGACTATGATTTTCAATTCTAATAACTTCCACTCAATAATATATTCCAAACAGTGTTTTGTGCCTAGTATGGTGCAAAACAAACCATGTTTGAGCTACTTTATGCGCAAAAGTGGCAAAAACGCTTTAAAACCAATAAATCGCAACTTAACACGTAATTTCGAGCATATGACTATGAATTTTCAATTCTAACCACTTCAACACATTAATATATACCAAATAGTGTTGTGTTCCATGTTGCGTGCAAAACAAACAAAGTTTGAGCTACTTTATGCACAAAAGTAGCAAAAACGCTTTAAAAACCCTTAAAATCGCAACTTAACACGTAATTTCTAGCATATGACTATGATTTTCATTTTTAACCTCTTCAACACAATAATATATACCAAATAGTGATGTGTTCCGAGTTTCGTGCTTGACAACCACGTTTGAGCTACTTTATGCGCAAAAGTGGCAAAAACACTTAAAAACTCTTAAAATCGCAACTTAACACTTAATTTCTAGCATATGACTAAGATTTATATATTCTAACCACTTCAACACAATAATATAAATCAAATAGTGTTGTGTGCATAGTTTTGTGCAAAACAAACCAAGTTTCAGCTACTTTATGCGCAATAGTGGAAAAAAACGCTTTAAAAACCCTTAAAAGCTCAACTTAACACGTAATTTCTATAATATGACTACGATTTTAAATTCTAACCACTTCAACACAATAATATATATCAAATAGTGTTGTGTGCCATGTTGCGTGCAAAACAAAGCAAGTTTGAGCTATTTTATGCTAAAAGTGGCAAAAATGTTTGGAAAACCCTTAAAATTGCAACTTAACACGTAATTTCTAC